>NC_090652.1:61460934-61760934 GCF_040937935.1 Hyperolius riggenbachi | reverse complement strand
GGGCACTTACTTATCTAACCTGTATTGGGGGCACCTAGCTAGCCTATACAGGTGGCAACTAAACTGGCTACCTATATTGGAGGCACCTACCTAACTAACCTATACTGGGGGCACCTACCTATCTAACCTATGCTGGGGGCAACTATTCTGGCTACCTATATTAGAGGCACCCACCTAGCTAACCTGTACTGGGGGCACCTATCTATCTAACTTATACCGGCGGCGCCTGCCTATCTCACCTATACCGGGGGCAACTATACTGGCTTACCTATGCCTGACTACCTATACTGGGGGTACCTATAGCTGGCTATAGGGATTTTGATATGTGTGTGCATCCGTCGGGTGTTGCCGGGGGAGGGGGGGCTGTTGTTGCCGGGGGGGGGGGGGGGGCACATCCAGATTCCGCATCGGGGCCCAGAGGTTTGTAGCTACGCCACTGGAACGAACGGTCAAGCGTTTCCCGCGTGAGGCTATTGACTTCTATTGACGCTGTCAGGAAGAGCAGCATGGCTGGATTTACTGCAGTTTACAGCCTTACAAGTGGGGGATGAAGGGGGCTAACATAAACATGATGCATAGATACTGTAAGTCAGTTACTACAGATGTTTCCCTACAAGATACATGGGCTGCTCGGCTGGTATGTCCTTTAGTTCAGAAGTGATGGAATGAGTATGGCCGCAATGAATAATTATAGGCCATACATGAGAATTGTGGCAACCTGAGCTAAAAGTATGGCGGGTTGTTTGATTGTCCCTCTGTGAGGTAGAGGGGATGCTGATTGGTCAAGGAATTACTGCATAAAGGTGGTATTGTGAGGTGGGTGCTAATTGGTCGGCACAGGTGTGAGGAGAATTCTGCCAGGTGTTGCTGGGGTCAAACATTGTTGCAGCAGCCAATAGCAGACAACTAAGATGTATAGAAGTAGGTCCGTCGGCAGGCTGAGCTGCCTTTGTTCCAGAAGCGGGCTGGGTGAACACTGCGCCCGCCATTCCCTGTGCGATAAGCAGATTTTGTTGTGGTCAAATCTTTACTGGTCGATATCACGCCCGGAAGGTGTGGACGATTTTTATGTTGGGGTCCTTCTGGAGTTGTTTTCGTTTTAGGTGGTCCGAACCGTAGTGGTGGATCATATGATGAGTTGTTTTATGTTTGTTTATAATAAAGTTATCTTTTATTGAGTCATTTATGGACCTCAACTATTTTAATAAGTTAAACAATAAAGATGGCCACGGTCATAAAATGCCAGCCTGGGGTGTCCTGTGTCCTTTATTAGTGTTGCTTTCAGTTCCATGGCAAAAGATAATGTAAGTGAAGAAAGACCTCTGCTTGTTTTCCTAAAGGCTGGTTTCACACCAGGATGTTGCGTTTTAGGGGACGTTATGGTCGCACAACGTGCCCCTAACGCAACGCCTGGTGCTCTCTGCTTTGGACGTCAGAGTGAGCTGCGTTGTGCAGCTCACTCTGGCGTCCGTGATGCCATGATGTGCACTCTTGGACGCATGCGGCATCACATGGTCCCGCCGGCCAATCGCCGTACAGAGCGGCCTCTCCAGGAAATAAACACTGCACGTCACTGAGTGCAGTGAATATTAATTAGCCATGTGCCCGGCCTCTCTCCGCTCCTCCCCAACGTTACTGAGCATGTGCAAACAGTCTAACGCGGCTCTGCCGCCTACAAACTACTGCATGCAGTACGTTATATTATGGCGCAGCGTTACACTGTAACGCAACGTGGGCACTGTGAACAGCCCATTGATTTTTCATTGCTGTACGGTGGGGTGCGTTACAGGCTGCTCTAACGTGCGCCTGTAACGTCCCACTGTGAAACCAGCCTAAAGGAATACTGTAGGGGGGGTCGGGGGAAAATGAGTTGAACTTACCCAGGGCTTCTACTGGTCCCTCGCAGACATCCTGTGCCCGCGCAGCCACTCACCGGTGCTCCGGCCCCGCCTCTGGTTCACTCCTAGAATTTCAGACTTTAAAGTCTGAAAACCACTGCGCCTGTGTTGCCGTGTCCTCGCTCCCGCTGCTGTCACCAGGAGCGCACTGCGCAGACACAGACCATACTGGGCATGCGCAGTACCCTTCTAGTGACATCAGCGGGAGCGAGGACATGGCAACGTAGGCGCAGTGGTTTTCAGACATTCAGGAAATGCTGTTGAAAACAAAGAAAATCCTGAGTATCTCCCATGAGGAGATAGACTAGTCCAAATCCTACTGATTCTGTCAGTTTGTAACTGCTTACTTTTTTTGCTGGAGTGGCCCTTTTGTAAAAAAAAAAAAAAAAAAACAACAGAAAAAGAAAAAACAGTTTAACTTATCCGGGGCTTCTTGCAGCCCCCTACAGTCATCCTGTGCCTGCGCCATCTAGTGTCGCTACTGCACCTGCATGGCCTACTGTTGCGCCCATCCTGATTGTGTTCCTGTTACCGGGAGCATTCTGAGCATGCGTGGAAGCGATTACCCCATACTGAGCATGCACAGACCGCTGCCATGCACAGAGACACGACAAGGAGGTGCGTGGCCGGCAAGCTTTTAGGGGGTCACCACTGCTGACGCGACACATGAACTGCAGGGGGTTACAAGAAGCCCCATGTAAGTTGCTGTATTTTTCACCTTATAAGACGCACCAAAAAACGCTCCTTTTATATGCATTTCTGTGTTGAGAACGTGTAAACATGTAGGCACATTTTTTGATATCAATCCAAAAACTGCATGGGCTTTATTCCTCCACTTTTGGGAGGGAAAAAGTACATCTTATAAGGTGAAAAATATGGTAAAATGCTTTTTTTCCCCCAAGGCTTTAGAGTTCCTTTAACGTATTAGAGGCAAAGGACCAGCCGGATAGCCAGGCAGTGTGCATTTTTTAAAAGGAAACAAACATGTCAGCCTCCATATCCCTTTCACCCCGAGTTCTCTTTAAAGTCATTGGGAGTCGTTAATAAAAGAAAGACCCGGGTGAGTAATCTCTCATTTACACTCTGCTCGTGACTCTGCATATGTAAGATAGGAGGGAGGCACTTGAGGAGGGGAGCGAGCTGCCTTTCCATCATCAGGCGCCTGTAAGCACATGCCTACACTGCCTTCTGGTAAATCCGGCCCTGCTGTAGAAGCTCCCTGGGTCCTCCTCGCCCCTTCCAGTGCTCTCGGGGACCCCCTGGAAGATCCCGGTCCTGGTCTTTTTCATGCACAAATGCGGCAGCACTTGACATGGGTTGTCCTGTTGCATTGTATTTAATTGAGCAGGACACAATGGTGGATTGTTTGTGATGTTTGCACTTTTCTGATGAAGGGGACCCTGCGTGGCCCCCGAAACAATTGTCATTTCGTGTTTGACACATGCACTGCCGAACAAATAGCTTGAACTTGCAAAGGGTGTGCTAACGGTTAGCTAACCAGCTTCTGGACTTTCTCGAACCCTAGATGTGAGTCCAAAGTGGCCTGTCTGACATTTGTGAATACAAACCTTTTTCCCTTGTAGCACCTCCCCATGCTGCACCTGCAACTCTGATATGTAGGTGCTTTAAGTCCCATGGGGGGGGGGGGGCGACGACACTTTACAAATATTATTATTATTACATATAATGGAGATGAAACGTTCTTGATCGGACAATCTATTTTATTGTCATAACAACAGATCCACTACGGGCTCATGGCATGGCGGCCCCCATCCACTGGCAGAGTGACCCCGGTGATGAACGAGGCAGCATCGGACGCCAAGAATGCGATGGCTTGGGCCACTTCCTCCACGGTTCCCACACGTCCCAGGGCATGTGAGCGCTGTGCACTCTCCAGCATCTGGAAGAGGAATACACTAGAGTGTGAGCTGTCCATTATACATTATCATTTGTCACATAAGCACCATTACCAGCTGGTCTCACATGGCCCTTGCCCCATCATCCAAGTTTCCCCTCTTTAGCCCTGATTCAATAAACTTTCTCCTAACTTTACTCATGGAGGACGTTCACTTATCATATCTACAAAATACATTAGCCCCTATTTGATTAAAGAGGACCTGAAATCTTGCACAGGACACAGGGGAAACAGACAGAGATGCACCCTGTGTGTTTTTAGAGAGAAGAGCCTGTCTAATCCCCCCTCCTCTTCAAGTAGTCACAAGTGTAATTTGATCTCTCAGCTATGTCAGCACAGAATTTCAGCAGTCCTCAGCAGACACAGCTAATATGTAAACGCAGGATGCCAACCCTTTTGATAGTACTTTCCCACCTACTTTTTGGTGCTTTTTCAATTGCAAAGTTATTTTAAAGAGACAATGAAAGATAATCTTCTAAGTGAAAACTCTGAATACAGCAGGGATGACCAACTCCACATCCAGGGGCATAACTAGAAATCACGGGGTGCAGTGGCATAGCAATAGGGGGTGCAGAGGTTGCAATTGCATCAGGGCCAATGGGCCAGAGGGGCCCTCCCTCAACCACAGTATTAGCTCTTTATTGATCCTGTCCTGATAATAATCACATCTAGAGATGCTTTGAATATTAGGTATTATTAATACACTGCTCCCCATGTCCTTATTGCACCTCTGACACTGTGGCTGTCCTTGATTGGTTTTGGTGAGCCGTATTAATTGTTATGTATATAGCACTTGGGGGGCCCCATGTAAAACTTGCACCGGGGCCCACAGCTTCTTAGCTACGCCACTGACTGGGTGAACACTTTGGGTAAGCCTCCCCCACCCCTCACAAAGCCACTTGCCCCCATCCCTCCCCCCTCCCCAGTCCAGCTGCCTATGGCGTCCCATGCCTTTCTGCAGTGGCACCCAAGCTTCAGAAATGTCCTGCCTCTCACTCACTCACAACAAATATACCATAAGCAGAAAGACGAGGTCCCCGTTTCACCAATCATAAACAAGGACCATCCTCCATCCAACCCACCTTCTGGTACTGCTCTTCATTCAAACCAGCCCGTTTCTGCAGCTCTGTGATGATCAGCCCTGGGCTGCAAGAGAACAACGTATGTCAACTGGTCAGTAATAACACATATTGGGGGAGGGAGGTTCTAAGAGCCCAAGGCCCATATGCAGTAAACTTTTTTCTCCTGAGTTTTCTCCTAGGTGATATTTTTAGTCAATATCCCCATCCCCCAATGTATAGGATCAGGTTGTGAGCCATTGGGAGGGACAGTTAAGTGACAAGGCTGTCCCCTGTACATTGTTTATTGTGTTTTTTCCCTTTATTTCAGCCTGCCAGCTCCGATCGCAGCTGGCGACGGATCCCAGCTCTGTTTATCCGCAGGCAACACACGAGTGAGAGAATCCTGCCCGTCGCACTTTGATGCCAGTCGGCGTTAGGCGGTCCCCAGAGAGCCATGCTCCGACCGCCAATCTGGGTTAGGTGGTTGGGAGCTGGTTAAACCACCAGCAAGCAAACAAATAATCAAAATAATTTTGATAGTACTATTTCACCTTCTTTTTGATACTTTTTCCATTGAAAACTGCTAAAAAAAATATTTTAAATTGAAGATGAAAAAGTATGTCCTAGGAGAAAGCTCAGGAGAAAAGGGGAATTGAATAAGGGCCCATGGGCCATTTGTAATTGACTTTTTCTCCTGAGTTTTCTCCTAGGAGATTATTGTTCATCTTAGATTTAAAATAACTTTTTTTATCACTTGGAAAAAGAACCGAAAAGTAGATGAAAAAGTACTCTCAAAATTATTTTGAGTATTTGTTTGCTTGCTGGTGGCTTAAAGGGTATTTTATTGCAGAGTCAAAAATTATCATCTAGGAGAAAATTCAGGAGAAGAAGTGAATTGCATATGGGCCTTTTGTCTATTGTCTCAGTTTGCTAAATGGTGCAGCTAATAATATGGTTCTAGAGACTCACCAGACAGCATTGACCCGAACCTGCTTACCGCCCAGCTCTGGAAGACAGACACAAGAATGAAGGTTAGTATATTTCACCTGCCTGGGGGAATATATATTTTTCCTTCTAATCATCAAATCTATATAAACCTCTTTTTATTGTTTATTTCCTGAACAAATATATTTTTAACAGCCCTTGCTGTGTACGTGTTAAAGGAATACTGTAGGGGTCGGGGAAAATGAGTTGAACTTACCCGGGGCTTCTAATGGTCCCCCGCAGACATCCTGTGCCCGCGCAGCCACTCACCGATGCTCCGGCCCGCCTCTGGTTCACTTCTGGAATTTCAGACTTCAAAGTCGGAAAACCACTGTGCCTGCGTTGCCGTGTCCTCCCTCCCACTGACGTCACCAGGAGTGCATATCACAAGCCCAGTATGGTCTGTGTCTGCGCAGTACGCTCCTGGTGACATCAGCAGAACGAGGACACGGCAACGTAGGCGCAGTGGTTTTCAGACTTTAAAGTCTGAAATTCCAGAAGTGAACCGGAGGCGGGGCCGGAGCATCGGTGAGTGGCTGCGCAGGCACAGGATGTCTGCGGGGGACCATTAGAAGCCCCAGGTAAGTTCAACTCATTTCCCCGATACCCCTACAGTATTCCTTTAAATCCACTAAAATTTACTATGGTGATACACTATATTTAACGGTAAAACAAAAAGGAGACTACTGAATTCTGAACACTAATTCTCAGCTAAGTTTTTAGAAAATATAATCCGACTTGGCAATGTGTTTTGTTTAAAAACAAGAATGAAAATGTGAATTTAGCTGCAATGGTTCTGTATCATTTTAGTGCTGGAGCTATCAGTACAATACAGTACAGTATACTAAGAGCTGCCAAAAGTTTATTATTTTACTAAGCCCTCCCACCCCTAACCCAGAACTCTCAAATATAGAGTACAATGTCCTACCAACCCCCCAACATAACTCTTTCACCCCTGCACAAAAATAAAATATCCTTGTCTAGTAGTAGCAAATAAACCCGACCCCACCAGAAAATGATATATACACACATATATACCCCACATTCAAAAATAAGTAATTTATACTCTACTACTTATTACCACCTCTGGAACCTAACCTTAAAGCGGAACTGAAAATCCTAAAAAAAAAACAAAGCGTTTCACTTACCTGGGGCTTCCCCAAGCCCCCAGCAGCCGTCCAGTTCCGCGCTGGTCCTCCATGATCCTCCATTCTCCCACCGCCAGCTAGTTTCGTTAACGTCGACTTGTAAGTCGACGGCAACTGTGCCTGCATGCCCCAGGCTACGCGTAGCTAACTTTACCTGCTATAGCGTCCTGCGCTACTAGTGCTAATAGCGCAGGACGTTATACCTGGCGGGAGCGTAAAGAAAGCTACGCGTAGCCCGGGGCACCCAGACACAGTTGCTGTCAACTTACATGTCGACGGTTACAAAACTGATGGTGGGAGAACGAAGGATCGTAGAGGACCAGCTTGGGACAGGGCGGCTGTTGGGGGCTTGGGGAAGACCCAGGTAAGTGAAACGGTTTGGTTTTTTAGGATCTTCAGTTCCGCTTTAAGGGTTCCACTTCTGACACAGGAGACCAGGGTTCAAATCTTGGCTCTTCCTGTTCAAGTAAGCCAGCATTCAGTAAGGAGACCTTGGGCAAGACTCCATAACACTAGAATTGCCTATAGAGTGCACCCTAGTAGCTGCAGCTCTAGCATTTTAAGTCAGTCAATCATGATTTTCTCAATATAATTATTCTGAAGATCGATGTTTACATTAAAAAAAAAAAGCTCAGTGAAGAATTAAGCATGGTGGTATGGTAATGGTGATCATTCATTCAAAGTGTGCATCAAAGACACTGTTACCAACACAAACTATATTATTATGGTTTGGCTTTTTTAATGCCGTAAAGGTATGGAACGCCTTTAAAGAAAACCAGAGACATTAAAAAAGAAAGATTTGATACTTACCCTGGGCTTCCTCCAGACCCATAAGCACACTGGAGTCCCTCACCGTTTTCCCGCGTGTCTCTGTTCAGCGGCAATCAGCTCCGGTAACTGGCTAAGTCGCGTCCTTCTGCGCATGTCCCGACCTCCGCAAGAGGACAGCAAGGGACTCGGCGGTACTTATGGGGCTGTAGGAAACCCTGGGTAAGCATCAAATTTTTCTTTATTTTAATGTCTGATACACTTTAACCAAACACAGATCCAGTGCCGAAATACCCCAATGCCAGATCTAACCGCTGAGCTTTTATACACATATCCCTTTGCAACAAGTGCCAGGAAAGATACGTGCTTCTTACAACAGGTAGGTAATCTTTTTTATGGGCACACTTGTGCAATGTATGTGCAGCCTTGAAGTGTATTGTTATTTTTATCTTAGGCCACAGCATGCTTACCAAGGGAGACACATCTTGTCAGGTGATCTACTGCGGATTTGGAGATGCAATAGGCCAAAGCTCCTGGTATCTGGAGAAGAAATGAGGAGAATATAGACTGTTACACAAGACTATCCTTACAATAGCTCCCAACTATCTCTTTTTCAGAGGGACAGTCCCTGTTTCTACCCCTGCTGTATCCTTATTTGTCTTTCTATTATGATTGATGTGCAGAAAAATGCAAATTGTAATTTACACTTGGAAAAAAGTATAATTGATTCAAAACTTTATTTCCATCCTTTAAATTGGTATATTTCTTAATTTCAAATGTTAAAGAGTACTTCCAGCGTATAACAGAGAGCCTGTGCAATGAAATGCTTTCTATTGTTGCTGCAAGGATTGGCGGGTGGTAGGGTCAGTCTCTCACCTGCTCACCCGTAATTCATTTATGATAGAAACTCCACCCCCTCCAGCAGTAAGACAGCCGCAGCCATGTTTCCTGAAGTCTTCTTCCACCCACCTGCTTGCCATGCGTTGCCCCTAGCTCAGCAGCAGGGCCGGGCCGAGGCATAGGCTGGAGAGGCTCCAGCCTCAGGGCGCAGTGTAGGAAGGGGCGCAGAATTCATTCAGCTGTCATTCCTAATTGTGTTTGAAGCAGAAAGAAATAAAAAAAGGGGCTAGATAGCAGTGACTGCAAGCCAGATAACTAGATATTAAGGTGTTGGGGAGGTTGTGGGCCCTGTGGCCCTCTTAGTCTAATAGCAATCAGTGTGTGACGGTTGGGGTGGGAGGGATGGAGGGGCGCACTTTGCTGTCTCAGCCTTGGGTGCTGGAGGACCTTGTCCCAGCTCTGCTCAGCAGCTACCAATTAGGCCACAACTGATGGGCTGGGCAGGGCCACGGCAGGCAGGTGGGGGTGGCCACAGAGCTTTAGAAGACTTCAGAAAAATAATGCCATGCCGGCTTTGCTGAGGAGGGAGCAGGGTTTTTGTCATAGATGAATTACGGCCAGCAGACCCTCACAACAAAGGTCCGTGATTGCCTTGAGGGTTTAGGCACCCTCCTACCACCTACAGCTCTCACTCTGCCCATTCAGCAACAGCCCTTACAGCAGGGGCCAGATAGAGGTCTCCTTCACCTATTGGCAACCTTCAGCATTTACTACATGGGCTCCGTATGCTCACTGACAGCCCTTATTACAGGGGCTGGATGTATATGCAGCCTAGTTATTCTCCAGCAGTTCTCATCCTCACTTTCCCCTCATGCAAAAACACATAATGCTTCTCATAGCATAATACAGTTTATTCAAAATGTTAACTGGTTAAAACACTTACAAACTTGTGGCTAGACACAAAGCTCAGAATATTAGAATGGTCTCTCCCCAGTGTGCTGCTCTGGATCAGCGCTCTAGCATTCGCCTCCGCTCGTATCCTCCTTGCTCCTTTCTCCACACTGCCACCACCAGACTCCTCCTACTAGTGCACATAGGACCTACCTACGCGTTTCGTGCATCAGTACTTGTCAGGTGCTCTGAACTAGTGCTTGAACCTCCCCCCCTATATTACCCCTCTCCCTACAATTCTTCCAAAAGGAAAAATATCCATCATCCCAAGTGAGGCTACGGGAGAGCTCCAGCTTCACAGTAATCATAAGACATACTTTATTTATGGCACAGTTATGCATTACCAAATCTACTTTTTGCTCAAAAAAGCTGAATACTTGAAAATATCTTACCCTGTTTTAGTAAGGAAAAGAACTGTACTCCACAATGGCAGACTAAGTCTCACTCACCGATCTCATGCCCACAACGCTGGACACATTAACAATGTTTCCTTTGGTCTTGACAAGATGAGGTATGCACAGCTGAGATAGGTGAAGGAGGGACCTACAGAAAAAACAAATGGGGGAGTTATTTTACTGCTGCACCCATTCCCTCTCCCTGAGCGTTTTAACTACTTAACGACCACTCCACGCCAATTGCCGTGAACGCGGCGGCAGCCCCAGGACCGCCTAACGCCGATTGGCGTGCAGTACTGGGGGCGTGTTTTGCAGGAGATTGCGCATGCCGCTGCGCACACTTCTCCGCTTGAATGACGGAGCTTCAGTCCGCCATCAGTCTCCCAGCGGCCATCGCTGCTAGGAGACTGTTAGATGGTTAAACCGCCATCTATTTACTCGGTACAGTGCTGCAATCTATGGCAGCGCTGTACTAGGGACAGCCGTGTGGCGGCTGTCCCCCTGGGCGGCAGGGAAATGATCTGCTGTCATAGGCTGAAGCCTATGACAGCCGATCGCACTGATTGGCTGGCGGGGGGAGAGAGGAATACAAAATCAAAACAAAAATGTTATTTAAAAAAAAAAAAAAATGAAGACATAAATATTTATAAAAAAATAAAAATAAACATCCTGGGAGCGATCATAGCCCACCAACAGAGAGCTCTGTTGGTGGGCAGAAAAGGATGGGGGGGAAATCACATGTGTGCTGAGTTGTGCGGCCCTGCAGCGAGCCCTTTAAGCTGCAGTGGCCTTAATTTAAAAAAATAGCCTGGTCACTAGGGGGTTTCAGACCGTGGTCCTCAAATGGTTAATCACTTAGCCTGAGTGTATATTCCGCTTCTAAAACTAAAATATAAAAATAATTAAAAAAAACAGGAAGGGACCATTAGACGTTTGGATCTTAAGAGACGCTCAGTCCTGTGGAAAACTTCTTAATCTCCTCACACTCTTAAATCCTCCTTACTTTTCATCTCATGAGAAAGAACCCCTCACAGCATGATACAGTTAAAAGCAATAAATGTTATACAAAAAATTGCAATCACGTGCCAGTAGGAAAGTTTTCCACATAGGGTTTTATGTTGGGCCCTCCCTCATGCATTTCCTGGGTTAGGCATCTTAGTGGCGTCCGCCCTCACCTCTCTTTAAAACTTCCTCTGTGAAGCAATGTTACTTCCTGATAGCCACATTAACTCCACAGAGGTGGAGGGGTGCACCTTCTGTAGGCCTGCCTCCTCTTGGCTATTCTGTGCCCCACTGTAAGGCCCGCTTCACATTAACTTTTGCCAACGGAACCGCACAAAAAATGCTTCAGGCCCTAATCTCCCAAACCGTTTTGCTCAGCGGAATGGAAACGGAAGGTTTTGCACCGCAATAAGAACCAATGAAAACAAGCGTTTTACAACACACTGGCTGTAAAATGGACCGTTTTCACCGGATCCAGATGGCCGGATCCGTATGGCCGGTTCCATTGAAAAGGGCAAATGAGAACTGAGCCTTACTCTCCCGTCCTTATGGACTGCCTAACTATAACCTCATGCCTAGTGGCTATCTGTAGCCCTGCCGTAAATTCCACAGACATGCCATCTATGAAATGACCTGAGCCATGCCCAAAAGGCATACTTTTACAGATATTCAGCCTCATGCAGAAAGGGAAAAAAACAACAGATTCATGAAAAATCCTCATTTTTTCTTCATAAAATGACTCACAAATACAGTGGAACCTTGGTTTGCAAGCATTATTCATTCCAGAAACATGCTTGTAATCCAAAGCACTCTTATGTCAAAGCGAATTTCCCCATAAGAATTAATGGAAACTCAGCTGATTCGTTCCACGATCCAAAAACAGTTATAGTAAAATAGTATAAAATAAAAATGTTACTAGGTATAACTAACAGCATCATTGCCATCTGTTGGGCTCACCCCAGCATTTTTTAGGGGAGAAGCTTTACCAAGGAACTTATCCAATGACACTTACTTTTGGCGATTTCATGGAAATGTGACATTGTACAGTCCCTACACTCAGATTAAGTACAATCCTGCAGTGCCAAGGAGAGAAGAACCGCCGGCTCAGTTGTGATGATGTGACACATGGATATTTTTTTTTTTGCTTGTATAGTATATCAAGTCAAAATTTCACAATATTTTTTGCTTGTATTGCAAAGTACTACATTGTACTACTACCAATGCAGGGCCGGGCCGAGGCATAGGCTGGAGAGGCTCCAGCCTCAGGGCGCAGTGTAAGAGGGGCGCAGAATTCATTCAGCTGTCATTCCTAATTGTGTTTGAAGCAGAAAGAAATAAGGAAAGGGGATACATAGCAGTGACTGCAAGCCAGATAACTAGATATTAAGGTGTTGGGGAGGTTGTGGGCCCTGTGGTGCCTCTTAGTCTAATAGCAATCAGTGTGTGACGGCTGGGGTGGGAGGGATGGAGGGGCGCACTTTGGTGTCTCAGCCTTGGGTGCTGGAGGACCTTGTCCCTGCTCTGTACCAATGTATTTCATTCTGAAATCTGTTCCTAGTGTGTGGCACACATCAGATACATTCCTATCAGATTTGACCTGACAGGCATCTGACAGAAATCTATCTGATGGTCAAATCTGCTGCAATTCTATAAGTGTATGGCCACCTTAACTTTACTCTTCTTATGATTGCCTATGAACTCCTGGATCACCCCTGATCAATGTACTGTATAATAGCAAATGAGTTTTCTTGTGATGAGTCGCCATCTTGTGGTGATATGGTGATAAAGACAGAAGAAAAAAAAGGACTTCGGACTGTGATGTTCTTTAACACAAGTAATTTTGCTAACTGTTAATAAAGATTAACAAATTTGCACATTTTTGCCCAATAGTAAAAATAAACTCTTTTGAGCAAATAATAAAAACAAAATCAAACAGACGGTTTTTCAATTCATTGGCAGCTGTATGGCAATTTGTGGTTTTGAATTTGCCATTGAGTCCATATCCATTTTATGTTCAGAAGAAAGCTGCATATCAGTATTTAGCAATTTTTCTGTTCCATTGTAATTATTATTGCCTCAAGATGTACAGCCCTCATTTGGTATTTATTTCAGGGTCATCCAGTATGGTGTCTTTGGGCTTTCTTACCTTGCCTGTGGGGTCACTCTGGGATCCATTGCCATAGTGACTGTCCATCTTCTGCTACCAAAATAGTTTTGACCCATTGAGGCATGGCCTCCGCAAGACCTCTAAATTTGTTTTGCACCAAGACACTTGCAGAAAGATCCTTATATGTCTAGGTGGGAGGTAGGGTCTCCATGATTCAGACATGTTGTTCCGCAGATATTTGTTCAGATTAAGATTCAACTCTGAGAAATCAGAGGTAAAAATTATGTGGTTCATTAGATCAGGCCACATTGTTTGATGGGCCAGTTCTGAAGTTTGCATGCATTTTGTAGGTGTTTTTAGCAGTGGTCAGCATGGGCAATCTGAAGGCAATATGCAATTCACATTTTTCACCTGAGTTTTCTCCTTGGTAATATTTTCACAGCATGTCAATAAAATGCCCTTTAAACCACCAGCAAGCAACACAATGCTAAAAATTATTCTGAGATTACATTTTTGTATATTTTTCAATTACAAAGTGCTGAAAAGTTATTTTGAAGAGAAGATGAAAAATTATCTCCTATGAGAAAAATATAATTGCATATGGGCCTGGATCTCTTTACCAAGGCAGAATAAGATCATTGGGTTGTCCTTCCTTGGGCCACTTCTGGCAGGTACTAATTGCTATATGCTGGGGATACCTTCTTCCCTTCCCCAAGATTTAAAGTGGGACTCTACTCCCAAAACTAAAATTTTAGTTAGTATTGTAAAGGTGCATAGAACATTTAAAAGCATTCCCTGTATGTAAAAATGTTTACTTTCACTGCAGAGAGCAGTACAGACTTGCCTATCTCTAGTCAATTAGCAAATGTAATTATTGCCAGCTAGGAGACACTCTCTGTCTGTGTCTTCACACTGCCCTCTCCTTCATCCTTCTGCTGAATAGACAGGCCCTGGCAACAGCCGAATCAGCAGAAAAAGAGAGGGGCAGAGTGAAGACACATGCAGAGAGGTTCTTGCCAACAATTATCACATTTTCCAATTAGCCAGAGGTCTGGAAGCCTGTACTGCTTTCTGCAGCGACAATACATGTTTTTACATACAGGAAATGATTGGGAATGTTTTCAAATGTTCTTTTATGTACCTAATGGTAGTAATTAGAATTTTAGTTTTGTGAGTATAATCCCATTTTAATATTTTGGAAACCCAGTGATTTAGTCATCACAATTTGGCTTCTATTAAAGTTGCTCAGATCCTGAGGCTTGACCAGTTTCCTAGTTCGTAACCAGAATATTAATGACTTTCATGAAGTGACTATTCCTTTACCACCTACAATATTCCACCCACTCATTTTAGAGGTGCCATTGTAACAAGATACATTAATTAAAGTTATTAACTATTTGTCAGGGGTTTTAGAAGTTGTGACTGACCAGTGCACATTGCAAGCCTCCTCTAAGTTTAGATGTGCCCTTCTCCTTACCGTACATTAGTGTTCATTAAACGGTCATAATCCTGCAGTGTGGTGTTCTCCAAGGTCCCTATGGACAACATGCCACTGTTGTTTACTAGCACATCCAGTTGTCCATAATGTTCTACAGTCTTCTTTACTATTTGTTGGACTACAGCTTCATCTGTCAGATCTCCAGGGACCAAGAGGGGCTGTGAGATGGATAGACCACATCAGAATTAGTTTCAGATAATAGAGAAGGAAATACAGAAGATGAGACAGCATGCATACACTGGATTTATTCTGATATCTGCTCTAGATGGCCCGAACCTCTGATTTTAGGTTCGCCAACCTACCGCAAAAGTTCGGTTCGCGCGAACTTTTGCGAACTGCCATAGACTTCAATGGGGAGGCGAACTTGAAAAATTAGAAAAAATTATGGGGAGGGGAGGAGGATAAGGAAGTCTGTCGAGCAGAAATACCTATTTTTAGGCAGGAATTCGTTTGGTGAGGAAAAACAAATTGCATTCCATAGAATTCTGCGGCATTCCACATTTTTCCGTGGAAATTCCGCCATAGTGGTATAGCAATCACCAAATTCCGTCCGGAATCACAGAATTTTTAATTCCACGGACGGAATCCAGCGACCATCCCTAGCAGGAATGGTTGCATAGCCACCTAGCTTTTCATCCTTCCCAGGCCATGTAGTTGAAGAGATGAGTGAACTGTGACACCACACTTAAAAAACAAACAAAAAAACAGCAAACAGAGAAGCTTCCCCATATTGGAGCATTGGATTTGGTAGTTGTAAGACACAAGTAAGCTTTAGGTTAGCAGGAATGGTTGCATGGCCACCTAGCTTTTCATCCTTCCCAGGCCAACTAGGCTGGATTCAGCCTGTAGTGTTGGTAGTATAGTGGTGAGCATAGCTGCCCTCCAAGCAGTTGACCTGGGTTTGATTCCTGGCCAAGGTATGTTACCGTGCTTTTGACATCCTACACATCCCTGGAAGACAAGATCCTCCGGAGGAGGAGGGAGAAGCTATTGTGGGGTGCTATATAAGGTATAACAAAGAGCAAGCTAACAAGCCTACAACAGCCTAACTAAGCTTTCCCTAGCAGAGTCTGTCAGCAGCTGTCCCTTAACTAATTACTGTAGGCAGACGAGTGAGTAAAACAGCCGGAGAACCTTGCCTTTTATAACGCAGGGTGGGGCTCTAGGAGTGAGTGTAGCCTGATTGGCTACAATGTGCCTGCTGACTGTGATGTAGAGGGTCAAAGTTGACTCTAATGGAGCATTGTGGTGGCGAACCGAACTTTCGCAAAAGTTCGCCTTCACTGGCGAACGCGAACCACCTAAAGTTCGCCTGGAACCGTTCGCGGGAGAACCGTTTGGGCCATCTCTAATCTGCTCCACCTATGGTTTTTATCATAATACACAAAATATTTGTGGATTCTATTGGGCTCCTTCAGGGTTCCTAAAAAGAGTTAGGCCTCTTTCCCACCAGGACGTTGCGTTTTAGGGGACATTATGGTCGCATAACGTGCCCCTAACGCAACGCCTGGTGGTGTGTTGGAGGAGGACGCCAGAGTGAGCCGCGTGGTCTCCGTGGCGCTGATTGGCTGGCGGGACCACGTGATGCGACAGCCAATCAGCGACCGCTCCAGGAAGACAACACTGCAAGTGCAGTGAATATTAAGTAGCCATGTGCCTGGCTACATTAGCGGACTCTCCCCACCTCCTCTCCGGCAGCATATATATAAAAAAAAAACATTACTGAGCATGTGCACACAGTCTAATGTGGCTAAAGCCGCATAGAACGTACTGCATGCTGCACTTTCCCAGAACGTGCATCGTTACACTGTAACGCAACTTGGGCACTGTGAACAGCCCGTTGATTTTTCATGACTGTGAGTTGGGCTGCGTTACAGGCTGCTCTAACGTGCGCCTGTAACGTCCCACTGTGAAAGCAGCCTAAAAGAACAAAAGATCAAAACAGTTTACTTTACAGATAAAAATGATATTAGAAAATGGAAGTCTACAGAACATAAGGGTATAGGCCCATTTGCATTTAACTTTCTCTTTCTAAGTTTTCTCCCAGGTGATATTTTTAAACTTGTCAATAAAATGCCTTTTAAGCCACCAAAAAGCGATAAAATACTTTTAAATAAATTATTTTATAAATAAATAAATACAATTATTTTAGTAGTACTTTTTCACTTAATTTTTGTTACTTTTTCAGTTGAAATGTGTTAGAGAGTTATTTTAAATATAAGATGAAAAATTATCTCCCAGGAGAAAAAGTGAATTGCATATGGGCCTGTATTGATGGATTAAAGAGAGTCTGAAGCGAGAATAAATCTCGCTTCAGCTCATATATATAGCAGGGGCATGTGTGCCCCTGCTAAAACGCCGCTATCCCGCAGCTTAAAGAGAATCTGTACTCTAATATTCTTACAATAAAAAGCATACCATTCTATTCATTATTTTCTCCTGGGCCCCTCTGTGCTGTTTCTGCCACTCTCTGCTGCAATCCTGGCTTGTAATTAACAGTTTTAGGCAGTGTTTACAAACAAACTAACCAGCTTCTAATAGGCTCAGCTAAGCATAGTGTGTGAGTCATTCACAGTGTGCAGGGGGCCTGCAGAGGGTGTGTATCGCTTCTACCAATCACAAGCAGCCCTGCACATTCCACACAATCAAGCCTTAGCCCACAAACAGGACAGAGGAAAGATACATTGATTTATTACAGAGACAGTGCAGTTAGGAAAGACTGCAGTAAGCCAGAGCAGATAAGAACAGGCATAGGAACTTATAGGATAGAAGAACTAAGGCTGACAAATTTGTTACAGAGTCTCTTTAACGGGGGTCCCTTCACCCCCAAATCCCCTCCGTACAGCGGGGGAGCGCTTCCGCATTGGGGCAGGGCTAACCGCCGCAGCCCTGCCCCACGCGCGTCTATCAGACGCGTATCTCCACTTCTCCCCCGCCCCTCTCAGTCTTCCTTCACTGAGAGGGGCGAGGGAGAGGCGGTGATGCGCCGCTGATAGACGCGACTGGAGGCAGGGCTGCGGCCGTTAGCTCTGCCTCCAGGAGGAGCAAAATCTACGACCAAGTTGGTCGTAGATTTTGCAGGGGTGGGTTTGGGGGTGAAGGGACCCCCATTTAGCCGTGGGATAGCGGCGTTTTAGCAGGGGCTATAAGCTCTGAAGCGAGATTTATTCTCGCTTCAGAGTCTCTTTAAGAGGAAGTGAAAAGGAGGCAAATGAAAATAGGAAAGCACAAGTAAAAAAGAAGAAGAAAGATGTGTTTATTTTACACTTTATTATAAATAGGTAGGGGGTTAAAAGTTACCCTTTTGTCTATTTAGCTTGGAAGAGGTGGACATCGGGTCTCTTTATCATACCAGATTGCAGCATAAGGCTACCATCAAGGCCTACACCAGCAGTAACCTCCCATATCATGAGGTGGGATTGATCTCAGCATCCTTTTATTGGATAAGGGTAAATTTCGAAGTGGGTAGAGGAATTCTTGTTCCCTTTTTGAGATTGTCCCAAAATATTATGGACTCTTTGGGTTGGTATTGCTCAGCGAGCGGTGACTCATGTGGATGATCTTAACAATCCTTGGATTTTAAAAGCCTGCATTGGAGACAACGGGCTAATGGTGTTTGGGTGCGGGTTTATGCACTGTTTTCTTTTTTACTTAAAGAGTAACTGTCAGGCTGCAAAAGCTAATTTAAACCTCTATTCTCCTGTGTTAAACAGTTTAGAAGGAAGCCAAAAAGGCAATACTGAAGTTAAAAATCTCTCTTACTTTGATGTTTGCTGAATAGCAATCCTCTTTATTCCCAAGCTCCTAAGGAGGCCGGCAGGCCGCATAACAGATACTGCAGAGCATGCTGGGTCGGCTTCTTCTCCCTACTGCACTCCCTTGGTCCTCCCCTTCATTTCCCTATCCCACCCTAAGGCCTGGAACCCACTGAAAACCGCAAACGCAAAACGCAACCGCTAGCGTTTTGTCTGAGCGGTTTGCAAGCGGATTCATGCGTGTTTTTGGTTGTGTTTTGCAACATTGTATTTTTTTCCCCAGCGGGTGCCTAGCGTTTTGCGTTTTTATCCTGATTGGTCCTGTGAATTATTTTTCATTTTGTTACAGTGTGCTGAACCGCAAAACGCTAGCAAAACCGCTCAGTTTAGGTTTTGCTGAGCGTTTCCGCTAGCGGTTCAATACTTTACATTGAAGCGCTAACGCTCCCAAAATGCTGCACGTCCTGCGTTTGCGTTTCTGAGAAACGCAAACGCTCCTGTGGAAGTTGCCCCATCCATTAACATTAGCCCAGCGTTTTGGCAAACTGCTAGCGTATCGCAGTGCTGCCAAAACGCTGCCAAAAGCGCTCCTGTGGGTTCCAGCCCTAAGGCTGCTTTCACAGTGGGAAGTTACAGGCTCATGTTACAGCAGCTTGTAACTTGCAACCTAACTCACAGCACTGAAAAATCAATGTGCTGTTCACAGTGCACATGTTCCATTAGAGTATACTGCACGAGTCCGCTATTGTTCCTAGCCACATGACTAATTAATATTCACTGCACATTAGTGTTGTCTGGATCATGAACAATTAGGATCTTTGATCCAGATCTTTTTTGAGAGTCGAATCATCAGGAAGCAGGGTAAGGGAGGATATTACGTCACAATTGGCTTCATACAAGACAGTCAAACATGGAACCTGCCATGAGCTGTCAGGAGAATCAATCCCTGCAAATACTATATAAAAATTCTATGAAATCCAAACGTGGACAGTGAAATGCATATGTAATGTAAGTACAGCCAATATTTAGCTACTGATATGTGGTTTTTTTTCTCTGAGACCTTATACCTAACAGCTCCTCTTTAAGTAAAAAAAAATTCTCATCCCTCTTTTTTCACTTCTATCCATGCCCATGGCTACACACTAACAAACTGCTGTCAAAACTTACACCACTGACCCGTTCACTGCTGGGCCTCCACATATATTCACAGCATTTTTAAATGTCTATGGAAACCGGGTTAAAGTCAGACCCTACCTTCTTGCCTGAGGCCTCCTCGCAGCGCTGTGCCGTCTCTTGCAGCTTCTCCAGGTTTCTTCCATTCAGAGCAAGTCGGGCGTCAAGGCGGGAGAAGAGAAAAGCAGTGCCGGCCCCAATCCCAGAGCTGGCCCCTGTCACCAGGCACACCTTCCCAAGCAAAGCCACCATCTGGGAGAGAACAGAGATGCCCACATTACTCCAGCCCAGCATCAGTCATGGGGTTTCTCAGTCCCCAAATAGTTTCAAAGCTTGCCGGAAGTACTCAAATCCCAGAGTACTTCTGAAGATGGGTTTATCCATGCTGTGGATGAATGAGCCCGGACTTGCATGTGGGCAGTTCCTGAAGCTTGCCAGAAGTACTCAGGTCTCAGAGTACCTCTGAGGTATCCATACTGTGAGTACCTCCGAGGTATTCATACTGTGGATACATGAGCCCAGACTCGCATGTGGGCAGTTCCCGAGGTTGCCAGAAGTACTCAGGTCTCAGACTACCTCCGAGGTTGGGTGTATCCATACTGTGGATGCATGAGCCCAGACTCACATATGGGCAGTTCCCGAAGGTTGCCAGAAGTACTCAGGTCTCAGACTACCTCCGAGGTTGGGTGTATCCATACTGTGGATGCATGAGCCCAGACTCGAATATGCGCAGTTCCCGCAGGTTGCTAGAAGTACTCAGGTCTCAGACTACCTCCGAGGTTGGGTGTATCCATACTGTGGATGCATGAGCCCAGACTCGCATATGGGCAGTTCCTGAGGTTGTCAGAAGTACTCAGGTTTCAGACTACCGCCGAGGTTGGGTGTATCCATACTGTGCATATGCGAGCCGAATATTTATACATTACCTGTCCTGTCCTGTGTCGCAGTGATGTCACACGGGTGCCAGTGTGCTATGCGTCAGCAATGTTATGGGAACAGTGGTGGTTTCGAAAGAGGACGGGTAACGCGACACAGGACAGGTAATGTATAAATGCACATACACATACTGTACATAATATACATACATAAACAGCACTGGGAGTTTCGTCATTTGTCCCGATATTGTTTGCCGATACCTCCACACACGCAACCGACCATGATGGTCCGACATCTTCCAGCATGTCTGACCAAATAATGCAACCAATCTCATCCCGAAATTGGTTGCATTGTCGGTTGTGCATGCACTTGGCGGCACCGATTTTTTTCCGATTATGATATTCGGAATAAGATGGTTGATCGGCTGCCAAGTCGCTTGATGTATAAATCATATTTGATGTACAATCATATTTGAAACTGTATACCAGGCGTTAGGCAGGGTCACACTTGCAGAATAACAAACGTATGGGTTTTTCTGCTGCTGCGTTTGTGCGGTTTTAAATGTGTTTGCATTTTTCGATGCATTTTTAATGCGTTCTGTACCATTTGAATGCATTATTAGCAAATGTCATATTGTTCATAAACCCATGCGATAAAGAAGTGCAAGTACTGAATGCAAAGAAAGCGCACTGCAAAAACACACAAATGCAGTGGCCCCATAGAGATACATTATGTGCATTTTTGCATTTAAATATTTATATAGCGCCAACATATTACGCAGCGCTGTACAGAATATATTGTCTTGTCACTAACTGTCCCTCAGAGGAGCTCACAATCTAATCCCCACCATAGTCCTATGTCTATGTATGTATCGTGTAGTGTATGTGTCATAGTGTAGGGCCAATTTTAGGGGGGGGGGATTAACGTATCGGTATGTTTTTGGGGTGTAGGAGGAAACCAGAGTGCCCGGAGGAAACCCACACAGACACGGGGAGAACATACAAACTCCTTGCAGATGTTGACCTGGCTGGGATTCGAACTGGGGACCCAGCTCTGCAAGGCAAGAGCGCTAACCACTACGCCACCGTGCTGCCCAAAATGCATGCATTTTTCCCAAGTGTGACCCTGTCTTGTGTATTTGGGCTCATTGCTGGAAATGGGCAATAAGATGTAAACAGGTTTGGCTTGCAAGCAGAATTTATGTAAAGACGTAGCTTGAAATTTGTCCAATCAGGTTCACTTCCTGGTGCAACTGACTGGCCCAGTTAGGCCTCTTTTCCACGAACTGTTGATAGGCAGTGAAATGCCTCTCAAACTCTCACAACTGCTCACTGCTGCCTGGTAACTGCTTGTTGCTGCATGATAACTGCTTACTTCTGCCTGGTAACTGCTTGCTGAGCACACAGCTCAACAGTTTGAGGAAAAGAGGCCTTAAAATCTGCACACAATTTGCATGAAATTTACATGCAATCCAGAATTATTTGCCTCTCACTGACCATCTTTCCTGTTTGCACAAGGTAGGGAAATCTGATGAGTAAACAGGAGAATATAATAAAACACCTGTGTCTGATTAAGATCTCTTTTCCACAGACAGTTGAACTGTGTGCTCAGCAAGCAGTTACCAGGCAGCAGTGAGCAGTTACCTGGCAGCACTGAGCAGTTACCAGGCCGCAGTGAACATCAGTAGCAAGCAGTTGTGAGAAATGGAGAGGCATTTCACTGCCCATCAACTGCCCATTGAAAAGAGGCCAAAAAAAGATCAGGAGACAAGACAGCAGCAAAGTTCAGCTCTCACCATTTCTTATGTAGTGTAGGTATAAAGAGAACCACCCTCCTCGGTTAGGTCTCCCCAATTCCCTTTTTCCATCAGCACACAGATCGTTTAATGTACTCTGTGGGTTTCCTTCCAATACAAATAGCTGAGATGTGGCCAGTTGCAGAGTGAGAGCACATGACCACTGCACACAGATTTGGCATCACAAGTGTGTTTATATACGCTGACCATAAGTCCCGCTTTACCCGGGATAGGTCCCGGATTCGAGGTCCCCTGTCCCAGGCTGCATGAGGTTCCCGGAAACGTCCCACTTTTAGCCGCGGGATGTCCTGGCCTCGGGACTCTGGCCACCTTCCATTGCATTAACTGGCCGCGGCATCTATTGGACAGTTCATCGCCCGCAGCCCCGCTCCAGCCTGCATAGTCTTCTGGCAGGCAGAGCGGGGCTACGGGAAGATGGCGCCTGAAGCCCTGTACTGGAGACTATTTGTGTCTCCCGTACAGGGCTTCGGGCGCCATCTTCCCATAGCCCTGCTATTCCATTCAGCTTGGGAGATATGCAGGAGCAAGATCGTCTGGGGAGCTGCACACCAGAGGCAGGCCGGGAGAGGAGACTTCTGTCAGGTGAGTAAATTCCTTTTTTTGCAGGTAAAATGTTGCCTACATTGCGTTATTTTCTGCTGAAATGTTGCCCAAATTGCGTTATTTTCTGCTGAAATGTTGCCCAAATTGCGTTTGTTTTCTGCTGAAATGTTGCCCAAATTGCGTTTACTTTCTGGTGAAATGTTGCCCACATTGCGTTTTTTTTCTGGTGAAATGTTGCCCACATTGCGTTTTATTTTCTGGTGTCTGGGGTAACTGTTGCTGCATTTATTATTTAATGGTTATTTAATGGTCATAGTTGGCTATATTTCTTGCTTTGGGATTACGGTTAAGCTCCGCCCATACAATGTCATGGTCACGCCCCCCAATCCCCTACGCCCATTTTTCGGCCCCCCCGCCCCCCAGTCCCACCTTCCCGCCCCAGGTTGGACCCAGCAAAATCTGGTCACTGTAGGTTAACATTGATGTGTTGGTTTCGTAACTTTGCACCTGTTTGTTATAGTTAGGGATTACTTACAAGGGAGTGTTGTGCTGGATTTCTTTGTAGTGCTGTTTATTAGGCTATCAGGTCTTGTATCTGTTTTGTACAGTACTATGGAAGATGCAAATCAAAATAATAACAGTAATAACACTTGTGGTTTCTATGCTGTTTATTCTGGTGACACTCTCAAGCATTTGTTCACTACAATAATGGTCGTCTGGCTTTGGCCCGGTGCACACCAAAACCCGCTAGCAGATTCGCAAAATGCTAGCAGATTTTGAAACGCTTTTTCTTATTTTTCTGTAGCGTTTCAGCTAGCATTTTGCGGTTTTGTGTAGCAGTTTTGGTGTAGTAGATTTCATATATTGTTACAGTAAAGCTGTTACTGAACAGCTTCTGTAACAAAAACGCCTGCAAAACCGCTCTGAACTGCCATTTTTCAGAGCGGTTTGCGGTTTTCCTATACTTTACATTGGAGGCAGAAACGCCTCCGCAATCCAAAAAATGCCTCACCCCGGGAGTATGCGTTTCAGTAAAACGCCTCCCGCTCTGGTGTGAACCACCCCATTGAGATACATTGACCAGGCGTATCCGCAGCCGCAAACGGCTGCAAAAACGCCACAAAATTACGCTCGGTGTGCACCAGCCCTTTGTGTGCATTTTCTGCATTGTGTACTCCTGTGTCACGGCTTGGGTTCCTATTGGAGGAAGCTAACAGAGGCGGGGAGCGGCAGGGGGAGCCTGGAATCCAGGCGGAGATGCTATGAGGCTGACTGACAGACTCACATAAATAACGCCAGCTAGCGACAAGCAGATTGTCTTGTCGCTAGGCTTGCAATCTTTTAAGGGAGACAGCAGAAGGGAGGGGCTGGCAGCAGTGATGCAATGACCCTGAGGCATGTCATTGGGCACATGACATGCCTCTGGGACTTAGGCCTCCTTCCTACGGACCGCTGATAGGCAGTGAAATGCCTCTCAAACTCTCTCAACTGCTCACTTCTGCCTAGTAACTGCTCACAGCTGCCTGGTAACTGCTTGCTGAGCACACCGTTCAGCAGTACGTGGAAAGGAGGCCTTATTAGGATTGTCCTATGCCACCTCAGGTTCTGAGAAACTATGTTACTCAATGGGTTAGTTCACACTTAAAGGGGAACTGAAGAGAGAGGTATATGGAGGCTGCCATGTTTATTTCCTTTTAATCAATACCAGTTGCCTGGCAGCCCTGCTGATCCTCTGCCTCTAATACTATTAGCCATAGCCTGTGAACAAGCATGCACCAGATCAGGTGTTTCAGACTTTAACCACTTGAGGACCTAGGGCTTTCTACCCCTTAAGGACCGGCCACTTTTTTTCCATTCAGACCACTGCAGCTTTCACGGTTTATTGCTCGCTCATACAACCTACCACCTAAATGAATTTTGGCTCCTTTTCTTGTCACTAATACAGCTTTCTTTTGGGGCTATTTGATTGCTCCTGCGATTTTTACTTTTTATTATATTCATCAAAAAAGACATGAATTTTGGCAAAAAAATGATTTTTTTAACTTTCTGTGCTGACATTTTTCAAATAAAGTAAAATTTCTGTATACATGCAGCGCGAAAAATGTGGACAAACATGTTTTTGATTAAAAAAAACCCATTCAGTGTATATTTATTGGTTTGGGTAAAAGTTATAGCGTTTACAAACTATGGTGCAAAAAGTGAATTTTCCCATTTTCAAGCATCTATGACTTTTCTGACCCCCTGTCATGTTTCATGAGGGGCTAGAATTCCAGGATAGTATAAATACCCCCCAAATGACCCCATTTTGGAAAGAAGACATCCCAAAGTATTCACTGAGAGGCATAGTGAGTTCATAGAAGATATTATTTTTTGTCACAAGTAAGCGGAAAATGACACTTTGTGAGAAAAAAAAAAAAAAAAAAAGTTTCCATTTCTTCTAACTTGCGACAAAAAAAAAATGAAATCTGCCACGGACTCACCATGCCCCTCTCTGAATACCTTGAAGGGTCTACTTTCCAAAATGGGATCATTTGTGGGGTGTGTTTACTGTCCTGACATTTTGGGGGGTGCTAAATTGTAAGCACCCCTGTAAAGCCTAAAGGTGCTCATTGGACTTTGGACCCCTTAGCGCAGTTAGGCTGCAAAAAAGTGCCACACATGTGGTATTGCCGTACTCAGGAGAAGTAGTATAATGTGTTTTGGGGTGTATTTTTACACATACCCATGCTGGGTGGGAGAAATATCTCTGTAAATGACAATTTGTTAATTTTTTTTACACACAATTGTCCATTTACAGAGATATTTCTCCCACTCAGCATGGGTATGTGTAAAAATACACCACAAAACACATTATACTACTTCTCCTGAGTACGGCGATACCACATGTGTGGCACTTTTTTGCACCCTAACTGCGCTAAAGGGCCCAAAGTCCAATGAGTACCTTTAGGATTTCACAGGTCATTTTGAGAAATTTCGTTTCAAGACTACTCCTCGCGGTTTAGGGCCCCTAAAATGCCAGGGCAGTATAGGAACCCCACAAATGACCCCATTTTAGAAAGAAGACACCCCAAGGTATTCCGTTAGTAGTATGGCGAGTTCATAGAAGATTTTATTTTTTGTCACAAGTTAGCGGAAAATGACACTTTGTGAAAAAACACAATTAAAATCAATTTCCGCTAACTTTTGACAAAAAATAAAATCTTCTATGAACTCACCATACTCCTAACGGAATACCTTGGGGTGTCTTCTTTCTAAAATGGGGTCATTTGTGGGGTTCCTATACTGCATTTTAGGGGCCCTAAACCGTGAGGAGTAGTCTTGAAACGAAATTTCTCAAAATGACCTGTGAAATCCTAAAGGTACTCATTGGACTTTGGGCCCTTTAGCGCAGTTAGGGTGCAAAAAAGTGCCACACATGTGGTATCGCCATACTCGGGAGAAGTAGTACAATGTGTTTTGAGGTGTATTTTTACACATACCCATGCTGGGTGGGAGAAATACCTCTGTAAATGGACAATTGTGTGTAAAAAAATCAAAAGATTGTCATTTACAGAGGTATTTCTCCCACCCAGCATGGGTATGTGTAAAAATACACCCCAAAACACATTGTACTACTTCTCCCGAGTACGGCGATACCACATGTGTGGCACTTTTTTGCACCCTAACTGCACTAAGGGGCATAAAGTCCAATGAGTACCTTTAGGATTTCACAGGTCATTTTTGTTTCAAGACTACTCCTCACGGTTTAGGGCCCCTAAAATGCCAGGGCAGTATAGGAACCCCACTAATGACCCCATTTTAGAAAGAAGACACCCCAAGGTATTCCGTTAGGAGTATGGTGAGTTCATAGAAGTTTTTATTTTTTTGTCACAAGTTAGCGGAAATTGATTTTAATAGTTTTTTTTCACAAAGTGTCATTTTCCGCTAACTTGTGACAAAAAATAAAATCTTCTATGAACTCACCATACTCCGTACGGAATACCTTTGGGTGTCTTCTTTCTAGAATGGGGTCATTTGTGGGGTTCCTATACTGCCCTGGCATTTTAGGGGCCCTAAACCGTAAAGAGTAGTCTTGAAACCAAATGTCGCAAAATGACCTGTGAAATCCTAAAGTTACTCATTGGACTTTGGGCCCCTTAGCGTACTTAGGGTGTAAAAAAGTGCCACACATGTGGTACTGCTGTACTCAGGAGAAGTAGTATAATGCGTTTTGGGGTGTATTTTTACACATACCCATGCTAAGTGGGAGAAATATCTCTGTAAATGACAATTGTTTGATTTTTTTACACACAATTGTCCATTTACATAGAAATTTCTCCCACCCAGCATGGGTATGTGTAAAAATACACCCTCAAAACACATTATACTACTTTTCCTGAGTACGGCGGTACCACATGTGTGACACTTTTTTGCAGCCTAGGTGCGCTAAGGGGCCCAACGTCCTATTCACAGGTCATTTTGAAGCATTTGTTTTCTAGACTACTCCTCGCGGTTTAGGGCCCCTAAAATGCCAGGGCAGTATAGGAACCCCACAAGTGACCCCATTTTAGAAAGAAGACACCCCAAGGTATTCCGTTAGGTGTATGGCGAGTTCATAGAAGATTTTATTTTTTGTCACAAGTTAGTGAAAAATGACACTTTGTGAAAAAAAAACAATAAAAATTAATTTCCGCTAACTTTTGACAAAAAATAAAATCTTCTATGAACTCGTCATACACCTAACAGAATACCTTGGGGTGTCTTTTTTTTCTAAAATGGGGTCACTTGTGGGGTTCCTATACCGCCCTGGCATTTTACAGGCCCAAAACCGTGAGTAGTCTGGAAACCAAATGTCTCAAAATGACTGTTCAGGGGTATAAGCATCTGCAAATTTTGATGACAGGTGGTCTATGAGGGGGCGAATTTTGTGGAACCGGTCATAAGCAGGGTGGCCTTTTAGATGACAGGTTGTATTGGGCCTGATCTGATGGATAGGAGTGCTAGGGGGGTGACAGGAGGTGATTGATGGGTGTCTCAGGGGGTGGTTAGAGGGGAAAATAGATGCAATCAATGCACTGGGGAGGTGATCGGAAGGGGGTCTGAGGGTTTGGCCGAGTGATCAGGAGCCCACACGGGGCAAATTGGGGCCTGATCTGATGGGTAGGTGTGCTAGGGGGTGACAGGAGGTGATTGATGGGTGTCTCAAGGTGTGATTAGAGGGGGGAATAGATGCAAGCAATGCACTGGCGAGGTGATCAGGGCTGGGGTCTGAGGGCATTCTGAGGGTGTGGGCGGGTGATTGAGTGCCCTAGGGGCAGATAGGGGTCTAATTTGATAGGTAGCAGTGACAGGGGGTGATTGATGGGTAATTAGTGGGTGTTTAGGGTAGAGAATAGATGGAAACACTGCGCTTGGGTGGTGATCTGATGTCGGATCTGCGGGCGATCTATTGGTGTGGGTGGGTGATCAGTTTGCCCGCAAGGGGCAGGTTAGGGGCTGATTGATGGGTGGCAGTGACAGCGGGTGATTGATGGGTGGCAGTGACAGGGGGTGATTGATGGGTGGCAGTGACAGGGGGTGATTGATGGGTGATTGATAGGTGATTGACAGGTAATCAGTGGGTTATTACAGGGGAGAACAGATGTAAATATTGCACTGGCGAATTGATAAGGGGGGGTCTGAGGGCAATCTGAGCGTGTAGGCGGGCGATTGGGTGCCCGCAAGGGGCAGATTAGGGTCTGATCTGATGGGTAACAGTGACAGGTGGTGATAGGGGGTGATTGATGGGTAATTAGTGGGTGTTTAGAGGAGAGAATAGATAGAATCACTGCGCTTGGGTGGTGATCTGATGTCGGATCTGCGGGCGATCTATTGGTGTGGGTGGGTGATCAGTTTGCCCGCAAGGGGCAGGTTAGGGGCTGATTGTTGGGTGGCAGTGACAGGGGGTGATTGATGGGTGATAGGTGATTGGCAGGTGATTGACAGGTGATCAGTGGGTTATTACAGGGAAGGACAGATGTAAATATTGCACTGGCGAATTGATAAGGGGGGGTCTGAGGGCAATCTGAGCGTGTAGGCGGGCGATTGGGTGCCCGCAAGGGGCAGATTAGGGTCTGATCTGATGGGTAACAGTGACAGGTGGTGATAGGGGGTGATTGATGAGTGATTGATGGGTAATTAGTGGGTGTTTCGAGGAGAGAATAGATGGAAACACTGCGCTTGGGTGGTGATCTGATGTCGGATCTGCGGGCGATCTATTGGTGTGGGTGGGTGATCAGATTGCCCGCAAGGGGCAGGTTAGGGGCTGATTGTTGGGTGGCAGTGACAGGGGGTGATTGATGGGTGATAGGTGATTGGCAGGTGATTGACAGGTGATCAGTGGGTTATTACAGGGAAGGACAGATGTAATTAATGCACTGGCGAATTGATAAGGGGGGGGGGGGGTCAGAGGGCAATCTGAGCGTGTAGGCGGGTGATTGGGTGCCCGCAAGGGGCAGATTAGGGTCTGATCTGATAGGTAACAGTGACAGGTGGTGATAGGGGGTGATTGATGGGTGATTGATGGGTAATTAGTGGGTGTTTAGAGGAGAGAATAGATGTAAACAATGGATTTGGGAGGTGATCTGATGTCGGATCTGTGGGCGATCTATTGGTGTGGGGGGGTGATCAGATTGCCCGCAAGGGGCAGGTTAGGGGCTGATTGATGGGTGGCAGTGAAAGGGGGTGATTGACGGGTGATTGACGGGTGATTGACAGGTGATTGACAGGTGATCAGGGGGATAGATGCATACAGTAAACAGGGGGGGGTGGTCTGGGGGGGGTGGTCTGGGGAGAATCTGAGGGGTGGGGGGTGATCAGGAGGGGGCAGGGAGCAGGGGGGGGGGGGATAAAAAAAAAATAGCGTTGACAGATAGTGACAGGGAGTGATTGATGGGTGATTAGGGGGGTGATTGGGTGCAAACAGGGGTCTGGGGGGTGGGCAGGGGGGGGGGGGGGGTCTGATGGGTGCTGTGGGCGATCTGGGGCAGGGGGGGGAGAAATCAGTGTGCTTGGGTGCAGACTAGGGTGGCAGCAGCCTGCCCTGGTGGTCCCTCGGACACTGGGATCACCAGGGCAGGAGGCAGCCTGTATAATACACTTTGTAAACATTACAAAGTGTATTATACACTTTGTATGCGGCGATCGCGGGGTTAACATCCCGCCGGCGCTTCCGTATAGCCGGCGGGATGTTGCGGCGAGCGAGCGGTGACAGGCGCCGGCGGAGGATCGCGTCACGGATGACGCGATCGCTCCGCCCATGCCCTTAAATGGACCGCCGCCTCTGTGGGTGAGCTGGTCCTTAAGGGCTCCACTTCCCGGCCGCCTCTGTGCGTTAGGCGGTCGGGAAGTGGTTAAAGTCAGATCTGACAAGACTAGCTGCATGCTTGTTTCTGGTGTTATTAAGATACTACTGCAGAGAAATAGACCAGCAGGACTGCCAGGCAACTGGTATTGATGAAAAGGAAATAAATATGGCAGCCTCCGTATACCTCTTACTTCAGTTCCCCTTTAAAGGATAACTGAAGTGAGAATGATATGGAGGCTGCCATTTCCTTTTAGACCTCTTTTCAACTGACTGTTAATAGGCAGTGAAATACCTATCAAACTCTCACTGCTGCCTGGTAACTGCTTGCTGAGCACACAGCTCAACAGTCCGTGGAAAAGAGGCCTTAAAGGGAACCAAAACTGAGGAGGATATGGATTTTTTTCCTTTTAAAATAATACCAGTTGCCTGAATCGCCGGCTGATCCTGTGTCTCGAATACTTTCAGCCACAGCCCCTGAACAAGCATGCAGATCAGGTGCTTTGACTGAAGTCAGATGGGATTAGCTGCATGCTTGTTTCAGGTGTGTGATTCAGCCACTGCTGTAGCTAAAGAGATCAGCAGGACTGCCAGGCAACTGGTATTGATTAACAGGAAACATTCATATCCCTCTCAGTTTAGGTTTCCTTTAACCAATACCAGTTGCTTCGTTGTCCTGCTGATGCTCTGCCTCTCAAGGCCCATTTCCACTTGTGCGGTGGGAATCGCCGCAGAAAAAATTTGCATGCGGATACAAATTTCGCATGCGGTTGTATGCGAATTTTCATGGGAATTCGCATACGATTTCACATGGATGACTATGTATGTGAATTTAACCATGGCAGTGCCTGTGTGCTTTTCCATTGTTTTTATGCAAAATCGTATGTGAATTTGCATGAATATTCACATACTAAAACCGCATGCAAATTTCCTATTAAATACATTGTATGCGAATCGCATAGCGGTATGCAGTATGCAAATTCTGATGGCTCTGCCATGCAGATTTGTTCTGCACAGAAAAACGCTCAGAAATCCTGACAAGTGGAAACAGTCCCATTCACTTGTATTGTCTATGCGAATCTGCATGCAGATTCGCTCTAGTGGAAACTGGCCCTAATACTTTTAAGCCTCCTTTCCACGAACTGTTGAGCTGTGTGCTCAGCAAGCAGTTACCAGGCAGAAGTAAGCAGCTATCATGCAGCAAGAAGCAGTTAGCAGGCAGCAGTGAGCGTTTGAGAGGCATTTCACTGCCTATCGACAGTTCTTGGAAAGGAGGCCTTAGCCATAGACCCTGAACAAGCATGCAGCAGATCAGGTGTTTCTGATGTTATTGTCAGATCTGATAAGATTAGCTGCATGCTTGTTTCTGTTATTCAGACACTACTGCAGTCAAATAGACTAACAGGGCTGCCAGGCAACCTTGTATAGTTAAGAGGAAATAAATATGGCAACCTCCATATTCTTCTCACAACAGATGTGTCTGCAGGGGGGGGGGGGGGGGGGGGGGGAACTGACAGCAGTGCAGCATTATTCCACACACTGGGCTCTATTCACAATAAGCAGTTTGGTAAAACATTTTTGGAGGTAAAATACCTCATGCGGTATTTTAAACTTTTTTTTTTCCAAATTCACAAAAGACAAAAAACAAATTGCCTCAATTCACTGAGCCCTGCTCGGTAAGTGTCACTTACCAGCCTTCTAGCAGGGCAGCAGGCAGGGAGCTGTGTGTGTGACTCACAGGTTTTCCAGACTGTGCATACTGTCATCCCTTTAGGTGTGCTGCAGCCACCAGCGGAAGCTCTTCTGTATGCTAGAATACAAATATGCACATCTAAAGGGATGCAGGGATGCCGGCAGAGTAGTAGCTTGTCTCTGCATTGATACACTGAAAGTCCCACCGGCATCCCGATCGCATCCAATCAGTGTGAGAAGCAGGCTGTGTGGCTCTCCCTATTGGCTGCCAGGCTCTCCCCAAAGGCTGTCTGTCAAGTTACCGCACAGAGACAGCAGGGGGAGTGCAGGTTATCGGCTGCTGTGGGCTGGAGAAATTTACTGAACACTTTTGGCTGGTAAATGAAGTGTACAAATCTTTGTGAATTGACATTTCTTGCCATTTCCCAACGTAATTACCGCATAAGTCAGTAATTTACCTCACTAGTCGGAAACTGATTTTTTTTTATTTTTTATTTTTTTTTATTTTATTTTTTTGTGGTAACAAGTATAGTGAATTGTAACTTGGGAAGGTGATCAGAAAAATCAGCTGTTTTGAGCATTACACTGTGCCTTATTTACACTCTGCTCAAGACTTTACATAGGTAAGGCAGGAGGGAGGCACTTTAGAAAGGGAGCGAGCCGCCTTTCCATAATCGGGCACCTGTAGGCATGTGCCTTATGGTAAATCCAGCCTTGCACACATCCAATTTTGATTGACCAATTTTACCAAATCCATGTAGTATGAGGGCCAGCAGACTTTAAATAATATGAACAGAAGGGGCTCTATTCACAATAAGCAGTTTGGTAAAATGCCTCATGCGGTATTTTACACTTTTTTTTCCCAAATTCACAAACGTTTTCTCCCATTAGGCATTAGTTCGGTAATTTACTGAACAAACATGCCTCAATTCACTAAGCCCTGGTTGGTAAGTGTCACCAGCGTGCAGCAGGGCAGCAGCAGGCAGGGAGCTGTGTGTGTGACTCGGAAATTTTCCAGGTTGTGCATACTGTCATCCCTTTAGACGTGCTGCAGCCACCAGGGGGAGCTCTTCTGTGTGGTACAATACAAATATGCACATCTAAAGTGGTGCAGGGAAGCCGGCAGAGTTGTCAGCTTGTCTCTGCATTGATACACTGAAAGACCCATCGGCATCCCTATGGCATCCAATCAAAGGCTGCCTGGCTCTCCCCAGAGGCTGTCTGTCAGGTTACCACACAGAGACAGCAGGGGAAGAGCCAGTTATTGGCTGCTGTGGGCTGGAGAAAATACCGAACACTTTTGGCCGGTAAATGACGTGGAAATATTTGTGAATGGTAATTAACGCACAAGTCGGTAATTTACCTCACTAGTCTGGAACTGTAATTTTTTTTGCAGTAACAGGTTTAGTGAATTGTAACTTGGGAAGGTGATCGGTAAAATCAGCTATTTTGAGGATTACCAAATGCGGTAATGCTTTGTAAATAGAGCCCGAAGTGTTGGTAAATGCTTGTGTTACATGGAGGTGGTAAAATTGGTCAGTGATTGGCCAATCATAATTGAAAGGGTGCACCAGGCTTTAGCCTCCCATGTGAGAGAGGCCTTGAGCCACAGGTTTCGAACTCCAGGCCTGGAGGGCCAGATCATTGCCAGTGTTTAGGAAGGATGGACTGAGAGAGGAATGGGTTCTACCTGATGGACCACAACTGTCCTGATTCAGACCCATCAATTCATTTGAACTGTATCAAAAATATGAGGACCTCGGCAAGCGAAAGACCGGTTTGACATCCCTGCCTTAAGCCAAGTACACACATGTGAGGACTGTCACCCATTGGGGATCAGGAAACAATCCCTTGGGTGACCATTGGGGGGGAAAGATGCTTTACAGACACACCCCTAGACTTGAGGCTAGTGATGTTTTCTGTTGCTAAGGGGGGGAAGGAGGGGCAGAACAGCTTCAATTGAGTTGTGTGGTTAATATAGCATCGCTACTGGATGGATCCTTAATGATGCCCAAGTAATATTTATCGGTAGACACATAACAATCGTCATCTTAAACTGTAGTTATCGTCCGTTTCAGCCTCCGGTTATCACGTGTGTACGTAGCATTACTTCGCTATCAGCAGCTACAGAGATAATGATGCCAGCTGATGTGTACACTGGGGATAGTCAATGAGATGCACATCATTTGGAGTTGATGTGGCATTATGCCAATTTTTTATGCAAATTTATGCAGCTTTAAAATGGACCAATCAAATTTTACCTCAGCAGGATTTGATTGGTTCATCTTAAAGCTGCATGCATATTCCTGCATTGCTCAAAATGATCTGCGTCTCATTGACCATCACTAGTGTACACATCCCCAGCATACAGCCAGACTTTGATTGGCCAAGTTTACCTCTTCCAAGTATTATGAGATCTCACCTGCACAATCTGTTTGCAGTATTCAAAATCTGTTGGTCCTTCTGGTACATGACGGTTGTACAATTGTCAGTGATTGGCCAATCAAAATTGTGTGTATGCACCTTAATCATGCAGCTTCCAAGCTGCATGAAATTTACATTAAAAATGTTGTTGTTGTTGTTTTTTAATCTCATTGATGAACCCCACTCAACACAAAAGAAGGGAATATTTTTTAAGGAGACGCTGCACAAGAGAAGAGCTTGAATTCCAACTTTCTATGGAAATTTTAACTGACTTGAAACTGAGCCAATGAAGCCCAGTAGCAGGTGAATAATGAGCTGGCAAATTAACCAGCAGATGCTGAGCTTGATGGACACAGCAATGTAACTGAATGATGGGTTCAAGATGTCCACTCAGATGCATGGAAACAATAAACAGGTAATTTCTCAGCCCCTGATTGGATGTTTGGCCTTGGTGATACAATGCTCCTCTGCTTTCTGTTCACGTTAAAGGATACCTGAGCATTTGTAAATTGTAAAAACGGGAGGAGCAGGCATGTGCAGGAAGCAGTCCTCATGCCCACTGCACCCCCCGTTCTCCTCTGTCACTCTCCGTTATCTCCTAGAAGCTATTTCCGTGTCGGCCAGGTTGGTGAGCAGTATGCAGACACGTGTCCTTGCACGTGTGCACCATGTAGTCGTGCACATGGGCAAAGCACTCCCGGCCACAGGCGTGCTATCAAGGATGAGTGACATATCTGGAGGGATGCAGGCGTGGCTTGTGCCATGGGTGCCACAGCACCCATGGGTGCCATACATGCCACCCCTGTCACCATTGCACAGCCACTTGTACCTCCCTGTGGTCTCCGACGCCTTTCTTTTAATCAGACCTTAGATCAATGGCAAACGTAGAGAGGCAGAGCAGTGCACACATTGTGGGCTAGGCATTTCAAATGCGGAAATGATGTCATTGGTCACTTCCTGCATGTGAAGTGTATGGGTCCGGATGCCCTGTTCCGCCTCTCTCCGGTCGCTAAGATGCTACAAAACAGTGCATTGTGGGGATTTTCCATCTGCACCTGGCAATTGTATTGATTCTGGCTTCCATGTACATTTCATGCAGCATGTCACTTGGCCAACAAATTCATTTCCTGTGATCTAAACAGGCCTAGTTCCAATCTGCATACAATTTGTATTCCGGTATAGTTAGCATCTCACTCACCATCTGCTCTTTGGATCTGCATCAGAAAGACGTTTTGCTGATTGCAATGCACACAGCTATAACATGTAAATCGCGGTGCTCATTTCCCACCAGCGTGTTTTGTTTTTTACAGAATCACAATTGTGAGCTGCGCAATTCTCACTGCGATCGCGCTCCATTCCTGGCAGCTATACGGCGCAATCATGGGTAATGGAAATTGTGGGTTGCGCAACAGCAGTGCGATTGTGGTTGTGATTGCGCTTCCCAGTGGAAAAAGGCCCTTAGGCTATGTTCACTGTGGTGTGTTATAATAGCTTGCCGCACTGCAATGTACCACCTATGCGGTGTTCACAGTGCAGTTTGTTGCAGTTGGGCCCTAGGGCAAAATTAGCCTGGGGGCCCCCCAACAGATACTTCCTGACCAAAAAGCGTCATTAGAGGCCCTTTGTTGCAGCCAAATTTCCCTCCTGGGCCCAAGAGCTGGCTGCTGACCCTCCCCCAATCACCTCCCAACTTAACAGACTCTGCAGAGTCCCTGGGGAGCAACAGTTAAGATGGGGGAGGGACACCTTGGGGGCCCCTACAGGCTCTGGGGCCCTGGGGCAATTGCCCATTTTTTCCTATGGTAGCTCCGGCCCCGAGTAGCACGTGCAGCATCATAACACACTACAAGCTTGCAGAATGTTCCCACAAAACACATTAACAGTGAAACATATTTCACGCAAAACAGAGCCCCAGGACTTTATGCCGATCGGCGTTAGGCGGTCCTGGGGCTGCCGCCACGCCCACATTGGCATGACGCGGTCAGCTACAGGTTAAAGAGAACCCGAGGTGTGTTTAAAGGGAACCAGAGAGGATGACACATACATACCTGGGGCTTTCTCCAGCCCCATACGCACGGATCGCTCCCACGCCGCCGTCCTCCGCTGCCTGGATCCGCCTCCACCGGGTCCCGTCATTGCCGCGAGTCGGCGAGTCGACCGGCGGACGCGGCCGATTCTCCGCATCACAGGGTGCTCTCTCCATACAGGTACGCATGTGGCTGCTTACTGCGCAGCCGCATGCGTACGTGTATGGAGGGAGCCCCTGTGATGCGGACAATTGGCCGCGTCCGCCGGAAGTGACGGGCCCGGTACCGGCGGATCCAGGAAGCTGAGGACGGCGGCGTGGGAGCGATTCAGGCTTATGGGGCTGGAAGAAGCCCCAGGTATGTATGAAATGTTTTCCTTTTTTCACCCCCCGTTCCTCTCTGGTTCCCTTTAAAGAATGTTATCTGCATACAGAGGCTGGATCTGCCTATACAGCCCAGCCTCTGTTGCTATCCCAAACCCCACTAAGGTCCCCCTGCACTCTGCAATCCTCATAAATCACAGCCATGCTGTGATGCTTTGTTTACATCTGTAGTGTCAGTCTCAGCTGCTCCCCGCCTCCTGCATAGCTCCGGTCCCTGCCCCTGTCCCTTCCCTCCAATCAGCAGGGAGGGAAGGGATGCAGGCGGGGACCGGAGTTCTGCAGGAGGCGGGGAGAGCAGCAGACTGACACTATAGAGATAAACACAACCAGCTCTGACAAGCTGTTTGTCAGCAGCGTGGCTGTGATTTATGAGGGATTGCAGAGTGCAGGGGGAGCTTAGGGGGGTTTGGTATAGCAACAGAGGCTGGGCTGTATAGGCAGATCCAGCCTCTGTATGCAGATAATATACTTCAAACCCACCTCGGGTTCTCTTTAAGACATGCCCCTGACACACACCCCTAGTCATGCCCCACTACACCCCTAGTCACACATACCATAAAGAATGTATAAGCAAAATATGTTGTTTTATAATTCAAATAACACTGGTGATTTTTATCATCACTGCTAGCAGATCCGCAAACGCTAGCAGTTTTTGAAGCAGATTTTCAGAGCGATTCTAGGCATGTTTAGAGAGATTTTGTAAACATGCCTAGCGTTTTTAGAGCATTTTTGTGTAGATTTTATATTTTGTTACAGAAGCTGTTCAGTTAGAGCTTTACTGTAACAAAAACGCTTGGAAAACCGCTCTGAACTAGCGGTTTTCACAGCAGTTTTCCACTTTCCTATATTTAGGCCTCTTTCACAGTGTGACGTTAAAGCCGCACATTACAAAATGTTTCAACGCCGACTAACGCACAGTCTTTTTGACCTTCACAGTGCACACGTTGCGTTTGTGTGTAACGTGTAGTGTTATTAGAAAGTGCTGCCTGCTGTGCGTTATACACGTTATTAGCTGCGTTGGACTGTTTGCACATGTTCAGTAATGACTTGGAAGCCTACTTTTCATTGCCTGCTGTATGCTCTACTGTATGCGACAATAACGGGGCATGAAATTGCGTTGCACCTTTGAGGCGGCTGCATCAAACTGTAACGTCCTACCATGAAAGAGGCCTTAACATTGAGGCAGAAACGTCTCAGAAATCTAAAAAATTTTGCACTTGGGGGAAAAACGAACCGCTCTGGTGTGCACCAGCCCATTGACATACATTAGCCAAGCAGTTTCCCATCCGCAAGCGTATTAAAAAACGCTCTGAACTGTCTTGGTGTGCACCAGCTCTAAGATATACTGTATATAAAATATATCAATTTAAAGGCCAAGATTAAAGTTTAGAGTGAGTTAAATACATTTGTCAACAGACAAATGCAAATATTTATATACATCTTTGCATCAGTCCTGAAAGAGGGACAAAAAAGAGGAAGAAAGAGGGACAGAGGGATTGGGTTCCAAAAGAGGGACAGTTAGGAGCTATGATCTCACTTGTTCCTGGTGTGCAGCCATGTGGATTCCTGCCCAGTGTAACCTCTGAGTTCTCACAAATGCTACAAGCAGAACTTTTTGGCTGTGCTTCCTCTGTGAGTCAGGATCTGACAGAAGAAAGTTCATAGTTCAGCCACCACCCAGTGCTTGCTGCATGGAGGTCATGTGACTACGTCTCTGCTCAAACAATGACAACAAGCCCAGCATTATACAACTGGGGCAGGCTTCACACGACTGTGAAATAAACATTGGATTTTACAACCAGTGTAAGAGCCCTTCTCCACTGCACAGCTGAATCGCAAAACGCTAGTGACTTTTAAATCGCTAGGGTTGCTACTTTATCATAGAAATCATGAGAAATATTTTCCACTATAGTGATTCGATTTGCAAATCACAATTGCTTTGTGGAGCGATTTTTAAGGGCCCCTTTCCACTAGCAATCGCTAGCAATTGCGCTAAATGATAGCGATTGCGATTCAGCAAGTCCCTAATTTTTTTTACGCGGTTGCAATTTTGCTATGCTTAGCAAAATTGCAGTAAAAATCGCTCCTCAGAGCGATTACGCTTTTGTAAAAATCGAATTGCGGTACTGTAAAATACCTACAGCGATTCCTATGTTATTTAGTAGCAAACAATTTCTGTACCGTGTTAGCCAAACTAATTATATAGGTAGAAAAAACAATGTTTTGTAAAAAATACCCTTTTAATGGCTAACTGATAGAGTTAAATAATGCAAGCTTTCTGGGATCTAGTCCCCTTCTTCAGGCATATTTCCGGATGTTAGCTGTAGTAAAACACTGATGCTGTTTGTGGGGAGTCTGCTGGATACAGTGTGCACTGTGCAGAGAGGAGGCCACCAATCCTCCCAGCCAGTGATGTGTGCTGTGTGACAGCTGGGAACAGTGTGCAGAGAGGAGGAGGCCACCAACCCTCCCAGCCAGAGATGTGTGCTGTGTGACCGCTGGGAATTAGTGTTGTCCGGATCATGAACGATTCGGATCTTTGAGCCGAATCTATTTTGTGAGTCGAATCATCCGAATCATCAAAATGAGTGATTCGGATCGCAGAGGGGGCGGGGCCAGGAGCGACACGCCCCCTCTCAGCGGGCAGCGGGGTCCTGGAAGCAAAGCAGAGATGGATCGCTCTGTTGAAGGGGAGGCAGCCTTGCACAGCCACAGGTAGATGAGAGAGAGGGGACATGGGTGCTACTGCCAGATATGTGTAGAGCACATGACACATACTGAATATAATGTGCTGCTCAGTGCAGTTTCTAGGCTAAAATGCACCCAGGGCGAGGGTGTAAAAATTGTGCCCCCCCCCGGTATAGGAAGCCAGCTATAGCCCCCCCCCCCCCCCTTCCCCGAGTATAGGTGGCCAGGCATAAGTAAGCCAGTAAAGTTGCCCCCAGTATAGGATAGCCAGGTAGTTGCCTCCAGTATAGGTAGCCAGTATAGTTTCCTCCAGTATATGTTAGATAGGCAGGCACCCCCCCCTACCCGGTATAAGTTAGATAAGTAGGTGCCCCCAGTACAGGTTAGCTAGGTAGGTGCCTCCAATATAGGTAGCCAGTATAGTTGCCCCCAGCATAGGTTAGATAGGTAGGTACCCCCAGTATAGGTTAGTTAGGTAGGTGCCCCCAGTATAGGTAGCCAGTATAGTTGCCACCTGTGTAGGCTAGCTAGGTAGGTAGGTGCCCCCAATACAGGTTAGATAAGTGCCCCCAATACAGGTTAGACAGGTAGCTTCCCCCCAGTATAGGTTAGATTAGGTAGCTGCCCCTTAGTATAGGTTAGATTAGGTAGGTGCCCCCAGTATAGGTTAGGTTAGGTAGGTGCCCCCAGTATAGATTAGATAGGTAGCTGCCCCCCAGCATAGGTTAGATAGGTAGCTGCCCCCCAGCATAGGTTAGATAGGTAGCTGCCCCCCAGTATAGGTTAGACAGGTAGCTGCCCCCCAGTGTAGATTAGATAGGTAGCTGCCCCCCAGCATAGGTTAGATAGGTAGCTGCCCCCCAGTATAGGTTAGACAGGTAGCTGCCCCCCAGTACAGGTTAGATTAGGTAGGTGCCCCCCAGTATAGGTTAGATAGGTAGCTGCCCCCCAGTACAGGTTAGATAGGTAGCTGCCCCCAGTACAGGTTAGATTAGGTAGGTGCCCCCCAGTATAGGATAGATAGGTAGCTTGCCCAGTATAGGTTAAGTAGGTAGGTGCCCCCTCATAATGGCGGAGGGGGGAGCCAGAGCCGCGGTGAGGGCAGCCCGACCTCTCCCTCCCTCTCCCCGGGCCGCCCTCCATGCTCCCCCCTCGGACTGCAAGCAGCAGAGTTAGCACGCAGGGAAGAGCTGCTGTACACAGTTGTTATTCACCTCCCTGGATCCGATCGCCGCTCCCGCCCTGCTGGTCTCCTCTCTGCCTAGCCGCTGATACACACGCGGCTGCTTCCTGTGTAAACAGGACGCAGCGACAGCGTGTGTATCAGCGGCTACATTGCAGAGAGGAGACCAGCAGGGCGGGAGCGGCGATCGGATCCAGGGAGGTGAGTAACAACTGTGTACAGCAGCGCTTCCCTGCGCGCTAACTCTGCTGCCTGCAGTCCGAGGGGGGAGCATGGAGGGGGGCCCGGGGAGAGGGAGGGAGAGGTCGTAGTGTTGTCCGGATCATGAACGATTCAGATCTTTGAGCCGAATCTATTTTGTGAGTCAAATCATCCGAATCATCAAAATGAGTGATTCGGATCGCAAAAGGGGCGGGGCCAGGAGCAACGCGCCCCCCTCTCAGCGGGCAGCGGGGTCCTGGAAGCAGAGCAGAGATGGATCGCTCTGTTGGAGGGGAGCCAGCCTTGCAGGGACAGGTAGATGAGAGAGAAGAGACATGGGTGCCACTGCCAGATATGTGTAGAGCACACGTACTGGCTGTAATGTGCTGCTCATTATAGGCTGTCTGTTCGTAGTTGTGCACAGTGAACACATGGGAAGCTTTTGGCTCAGCTTAGCACAGCTCAGTAACTTTGCAGGTACTGTGATTGCTGTGCAATATGATCCTCCTGCACTCGGCTCTAAACAGCTGCACTTCTGGGAATGCTTTGGGGAATGCTTTCTTTCACTGTGCGAGGTTTGCTTTCAAAGTATACAGATGAAAATATAGGTGAAATATATGTAAAGCATATGATTGCAGCATGTGGGTATTGTGTGCAAACAAACATTTCTGCTCTCTGCTCGTCCCTCCTCCCTTCTCTGTCCACTCCCTGCCCTCTGTCCATCTTCTCCCCTTCTCTGTGTGTCCACCCCCTTTCCCTTCTCCTGTCCAGCTAGTCATTTCACCCCCAATGCTTCCCTTGTAAAATGATCCGAGATTCGGATCAAAGATCCGGATCTTTTCAATGATCCGATTCGAATCATCCGGATCATTGAAAAGATCCGAACTTCGCATCTCTAAGAGGTCGGGCTGCCCTCACCGCGGCTCTGGCTCCCACGCTATCACAGCGCTCCCCTCCCCCCCCTTCCTCTGCGCCCAGGGCAGCGGCACGGGCCGCACGGCCCTAGAAACGGCCCTGGTGCTGCTCATTATAGGCTGTTCCGTAGTTGAGCACAGTGAACACATTGGAAACTTTTGGCACAGCTCAGTAACGTTACAGGCAGCATGCTGGGCTAGGACAGGGGCACTGTGATTGCTGTGCAATATGATCCTCCTGCACTGCTCTAAACAGCTGCACTTTACTTCTGGGAATGCTTTGGGGAATGAGAGTTGGGAGAATACAGATGCACATATAGGTGAAATATATGTAAAGCATATGATTGCAGCATGTGGGTATTACGTGCAAACATTTCTGCTCTCTGCTCGTTCCTCCTCCCTTCTCTGTCCACTCCCTGCCCTCTGTCCATCTTCTCCCCTTCTCTGAGGCAGGGAACACACTTGCAGGGCCGTTTTCCCCTGCGTTTCCCAGGTTTCCGTCGGGTTTTGCGGTCGCGTCTAACGCGTGCGTTTTTCCGCGTGCGTTTCTGCGTTTGCATGGCATGTAGTGTCATGCGATGTGCAGAAAAAAGCAGAAAACTGTGCGGGTACAGAACGCGGAAAAAAAACGCGAACGCAAACGCGCACAAACGCATGCGGCGCAGCGTTTCCCGAGCTAGGCTATTATTTTCAATAGGCTTTAAAATCGCGCAAAAACGCATGTAGTGTGTTACCTGCCGGAGTGTCCACCCCCTTCTCCTGTCCTGCTAGTCATTTCACCCCCAAATGCTTCCTTTGTCAAATGATCCGAGATTCGAATCAAAGATCCGGATCTTTTCAATGATCCGATTCGAATTATCCGGATCATTGAAAAGATCCGAACTTCGCATCTCTACAGGGAATCTTTGATCCGAATCTATTTTATGAGTCGATCATCCGAATCATCAAAATGAACGATTCGGATCGCAAAAGGGGCGGGGCCAGGAGCGACACGCCCCCTCTCAGCGGGCAGCGGGGTCCTGGAAGCAGGGATCGCTCTGTTGCAGGGGAGGCAGCCTTGCAGGGAGACAGGTAGATGAGAGAGAGGGGACATGGGTGCCACTGCCAGATATGTGTAGAGCACACATACTGGCTATAACGTGCTGCCCATTATAGGCTGGCTGTTCCGTAGTGCTGCACAGTGAACACATTGGAAGCTTTTGGCACAGCTCAGTAACTTTGCAGACAGTGTGATTGAAAGGCAATATAATCCTCCTGCACTCGGCACTAAACAGCTGCACTTATCTTCTGGGAATGCTTTCTTTCACTGTGCGACCTTTTCTTTCAAAGTGTACAGATTAACATATAGGTGAAATATATGTAAAGCATATGACTTCAGCATGTGGGTATTACGTGCAAACATTTCTGCTCTCTGCTCGTCCCTCCTCCCTTCTCTGTCCACTCCCTGCCCTCTGTCCATCTTCTCCCCTTCTCTGTGTGTCCACTCCCTCCCCTTCTCCTGTCCACAGACCTGTCCTGCTGTTCATTTCACCCCCGAATGCTTCCGGTAGTAAAATGATCCGAGATTCGGATCAAAGATCCGGATCTCTTCAATGATCCGATTCGAATCATCCGGATCATTGAAAAGATCCGAACTTCCCATCTCTAGTGCTGTGTGACTGTTTGCTGGGAATAGTGTGCAGAGAAGAAGGAAGGGGAGGAGGAGGAGGGAGGTTCTTTCTCTATCTCTCTGTCTTTAGATCTCCTTTCACTTTCTGTATCAGTCACTCTGCTGCACCCTTTCCTCCCCTGCAGGAGACACAGTGACAGCACCTCTGGCTGCAGCATGGACATAGAAGTGACACAGAGTAACATACTTGTCACCCTTCCTGCCCCCTGCATCGCCTGAAAGTGAAACCGACCGTAGACGTCCAGCTACAACCAGACGAGCGACATCCAGTAACCGAGGGACAGCACAGAAGCAGTTTATAGTCACAGAGCAGCTGCCAGCCTAGGAAGGACATCCTGCAGGTGAGAAACCACATCCTGCAATTAAGAGATATTAGAGATACAAAGAGGTGACATCCTGCAAGCAAGAGACTGCAGAGAGACAGCTATAGTGTGACAGATATAGAGTGAGAGGTGACATCTTTTAGGTGATTGCAGAAACACTAATGTGACATTATACAGTTATACAGCAGGAGCAAGACTGAGAAGTAACAGAGGCAACAGAGTAACATCCTGCAGTTAAGAGACAAGAAAAGTGACATCCTGCAAACAAAAGACCGCAGAGAGAACCAGTGACACCCTGCAAGTAGTGACCTCAGAGACACAGAAGTGACACCCTACACGTAAGAGACAGCAGACACACAGAAGTGACATCCTGCCAACAAAAGACCGCAGAGAGAGCCAGTGACACCCTGGATGCTGGTAAGAGACCACAGAAGAGAAGTGACACCCTGCAGGTAAGAGACTGCAGAGACACAGAAGTGACACCCTGCAGGTAAGAGACTGCAGAGACACAGAAGTGACACACTACAGGTAAGAGACTGCAGAGACACCGAAGTGACACCCTGCAGGTAAGAGACTGCAGAGACACAGAAGTGACACACTACAGGTAAGAGACTGCAGAGACACAGAAGTGACACCCTGCAGGTAAGAGACTGCAGAGACACAGAAGTGACACACTACAGGTAAGAGACTCCAGAGGTGACATCCTGCAGGTAAGCCCAGTGGCGTAACTAGAAATCGCTGCCCCCTCAAGCAAACATTTGGTTTGTCCTCTCTGTGCCCCCCCCCCCCCCTATACTGTGTGGTGTGTGTGTGTGTGTATATATATATATATATATATATATATATATATATATATATATATATATATATATATATATATATATATATATATATATATATATATATAACGTAGTGTTGCAGCACACAGCTCTTCTTTATTTAGAGCAAAAAGCACAATGTACAAGCAGACAGTTTTGGTCATCCCCGACCTTTCTCAATGCTAACACAAAATAAATGAACCAAATCAATATATACCTGACAGGCAGGGAGTGACATGTTAATATGGGGCTACGCCCAATAACAAGAAAATCACATATAATAGTGTGGGACCACGCCCAATAACAAACAAAGTGTTATGTTCCACACTTAGCTCAAAAAAATGATAAAGTCCATAGTCCAATCCAGCATCTGTGTCCAATCGTTCCATCACATGATCTGAAATTTACAGAAACAAGTGGAGGTCAAAATCTTTATTTAGACCCTCAGGGTGTAAACATTTTAATTTATGAATCCACATAACCTCCCTTTGTCTAAGGAGGAGAACTCTGTCTCCCCCACGTCTCGGTTTAGGTTGATGGTCAATGACCATGAATCTTATGTCAGTGTCACGATGAACTGCATTACGCCAATGTTTGGCTACTGGCAGGTCAGAGGTCTTACTCCGGACAGAACTCCTATGTTGTGAGATACGATCACGTACCTTCTGTGTGGTTTCACCCACATAAAACAAGCCACAAGGGCAAATCAATAGATACACAACATAGGAGCTCTGGCAGGTCAAGAAATGTCTTATCTTAAAATCTCCACCAAACTAGTGCCCTTGATGAGATAGATACATTCACTGCATGATAAGCAAGGATAGCAACCCACACGTTTAATGGCAGTGAGTGAAGTGGTGTGTTTAGGAGGAAAAGACCAATCCGCTCTGACCAATTCGCTGCCTATAGTCGCGTTGCGCCTATATGCAGGGATCGGTGGGGAGCGGAATTCAGGAATCTCAGGATAAGTGCTACTCAAAATGTGCTAGTGTCTTTTTATGCATGAAAGTACTTTATTGGACAATCCATGATATTGGCACACAAAAGGTAACCGAGGACCCAAATCACACACTTGGTCAGTCACAGATTCAGATGGACATGAAATCCTTTGTAATTCGTTCTGTATCAGTGTGGAGGGATACCCCCGCTGTGAGAGTTTTCCAACCATCTGCTGTCTTCTGTGCTCAATAATGTTAGAATCCGACACAATGCGGTTAACCCTCAATAATTGACTCCGGGTAACCGAGCGGAAGACAGCGGGTGGGTGGAAGCTCTCATAGCGGAGAAGTTGGTTGCGGTCAGTGGACTTCTGGTAGAAATCTGAGACCAAGGTATTGTTTTGTACTTTGTAGTATCGAGGAAATTGATCTCCAACGGATCATATGTCAAATCAAATTTGATGTTCTCGTGTGACCGATTAAGATCATCACCAAAGGTCAGCAGGGATCCAATGTCGCCCCGCCAAACGGCAAAAATGTCATCAATGAAGCGCCACCACACACCACAGTGTGTGGTGAATGCCACATTGTTGTAGACATACGTATTTTCAAAATGGTGCATGAACACACCTGCAAACGACGGAGCGACATTGGATCCCATAGCTGTACCTCGTCGTAGGAGAAAAAAAAGTCCTCTTTAAAAAGAAAATAATTATTGTCAAGAACAAAGTGGAGAAGAGTCTCAAAGTCTTTTTGCTGTTCAGTGTATTCACCACTAGTTCTGACAAGGTCAATGCATGCCTCGATCCCCTCCCTTTGTGGAATGGATGTGTATAAAGACCGTACATCCCAACTGACTAACCATATTTGCTCAGCAGGGTTCAAAGTTAAATTGGACACCTTGTGGAGAAAATCAGAGGTGTCCCTAAGATAAGACCTTGTTTGTTTGACCAAGGGGGACAACACTCGATCCAATAGGGTGGCACAGGGTGTGAAGACAGACCCTATGCCAGCCACTATCGGTCGACCAGGGGGCTGTGTAGGATGTTTATGTACTTTTGGCAAAGTATATAAAACCGGTACAATAGGATGTTGTACAAAGAGGTAATCGCTTAAATCTCTGGTGATTACCTGACTATACACTGCCTTATCTAAAATCGCTCTTAACATCGTTTTAAGCCGAGGGGCGGGGTCACCTGGTAATTTACTATAGACATTTGTATCCGCAAGTTGTGACAAAATTTCTGTCTCATAGTCCTTAGTGTTCATAATTACCAGGGCCCCGCCCTTATCAGCAGGTTTCAAAACAATGTCTCTCCGTTCTTTTAAACCATGTAAAGCAGATCTTTCTCCAGTAGTTAAATTATTGCAAGTATAGTCACTGCGTTCAGAGTGTAACAAACGTTCAAGATCCTTAGTGGTTTTATCAATAAACATTTCCACCCCAGTATAGGTGGTAGGCGGCACAAAACGACTCTTGGGAAATATATTAAACTGCTTGCAATTCAAACTACAACTGGAGACAGTCTTAGTGACACCAGGACGGAGTAGAAAGTGTGCTTTGAGTCTCACTTGTCTAAAAAGTCTGTAAATGTCCTGTTTCAGTGTAAAAGTATCCATAGTGGCCTTAGGGGCGAACCCCAGCCCTTTATTTAGGACACATACCTCGTCCTGGGTCAACTCGGCATCGGAGAGATTCATGATGGCGTCTATCGGCGTTGACTCCGTGTCACCCGGCGGTCTGGCAACTGCTGTGACGGTGGTGGGGCGGAAGCGACCTCTCCGGTGTTTCCCGCCCGGCACGGTGGATATGTCGCGTCCTCTGCGGCGGCGGTGGCTTTGACGTGGACCCCGGCCTAAAAAATGACTCGGTGCTGGCGAGGAAGATCCTGAGGACGGGACGGAAGGCGAGGATGGAGCGCGCTCTGCTCGTGACGTGCGCCAGTAACGCCCACCTGATGCGGTCCAATAGTAAACCTCGTTCCTCCGATAGTCTTCCTGGTCACGTTCAAGTTTACTGCGTTTGCGTTCTTGGATGGTAGCACGTAGCTCCTTTAGAGTTTTATCCAAGCGCTCTTTAGTAGTTGTAAACTCCTCAGCAGGTAACGAGTCACAGAGTTCCGCTTCAATAGTGATAGCGCGGTCGTGTAGTACAGGTAACTCCTTTTGTATATGAGATATGGTGAGCGTCATTAAATCAAATGAGCATTTATTAAGGATCTGGGCAAAGCGTAACTGATATTCCTCGGATTCAGCACACAAAGTAGGAACAAGTCTTACCCGGAGACCCCGTGGGATCTGTTTCACCCGGTGATATTCAGCTAACGTGATGCTGTGTAGTTCCAGAGCCAGTTCACGTTTCAACACTTTCTCCCAAGCACGGGTATTAACCGTAGGGGTCTTTTGTGTTAGAAAGTCCCGAGATCCTAATACTTCGCCATGTATCTTAGATGTCTCCTCATCAGTATAGGAGAATACACCGGTGATAGGAACGGTGGAGGCGGTATCCATGTATCACACTTGCAGCACGCTGTCCTGGGACAAAGTAATGTAAAGTCCAATGGAGGTCAGCAGCTGTCACAGTGAACCCTCAAAAGGGTGGGTGTGCACGCAGCCAGGGGTGCCCAATCCCCTCAAGTATATAGAAAAAAGACGTAGGGTTGCAGCACACAACTCTTCTTTATTTAGACAGAGCAAAAAGCACAATGTACAAGCAGACAGTTTCGGTCGTCCCCGACCTTTCTCAATGCTAACACAAAATAAATGAACCAATTCAATATATACCTGACAGGCAGGAAGTGACATGTTAATATGGGGCTACGCCCAATAACAAGGAAATCACATATAATAGTGTGAGACCACGCCCAATAACAAACAGAAAGTGTTATGTTCCACACTTAGCTCAAAAAAATGATAGTCCATAGTCCAATCCAGCATCTGTGTCCAATCGTTCCATCACATGATCTGAAATTTACAGAAACAAGTGGAGGTCAAAATCTTTATTTAGACCCTCAGGGTGTAAACATTTTAATTTATGAATCCACATAACCTCCCTTTGTCTAAGGAGGAGAACGAGGCAAGTGTGATACATGGATACCGCCTCCACCGTTCCTATCACCGGTGTATTCTCCTATACTGATGAGGAGACATCTAAGATACATGGCGAAGTATTAGGATCTCGGGACTTTCTAACACAAAAGACCCCTACGGTTAATACCCGTGCTTGGGAGAAAGTGTTGAAACGTGAACTGGCTCTGGAACTACACAGCATCACGTTAGCTGAATATCACCGGGTGAAACAGATCCCACGGGGTCTCCGGGTGAGACTTGTTCCTACTTTGTGTGCTGAATCCGAGGAGTATAAGTCACGCTTTGCCCAGATCCTTAATAAATGCTCATTTGATTTAATGACGCTCACCATATCTCATATACAAAAGGAGTTACCTGTACTACACGACCGCGCTATCACTATTGAAGCGGAACTCCGTGACTCCTTACCTGCTGAGGAGTTTACAACTACTAAAGAGCGCTTGGATAAAACTCTAAAGGAGCTACGTGCTACCATCCAAGAACGCAAACGCAGTAAACTTGAACGTGACCAGGAAGACTATCGGAGGAACGAGGTTTACTATTGGACCGCATCAGGTGGGCGTTACTGGCGCACGTCATATATATATATATATGTATATATATATATTCTCTTACAGTATAGGTAGTCAGGTATTGGTGCACCCAGGAAAGGTAGCAAGTTATAGGTGCCCCAGTATAGGTTAGCCAGATATAGATGCCCCCAGTATAGGTTAGTCAGATATAGGTGCCTCCAGTATAGGTTTGTCAGATATAGGTGCCTCCAGTATAGGTTAGCCAGGCATAAGTGCCCCAGTATAGGTTAGCCAGCTATAGGTGCCCCCAGAATAGCTAAGCCAGCTATCGGTGCCCCAGTATAGGTAGCCTGGAGGGGGGAGCAGCAGGCACACAGCGGCGAGGAGGGGGGGACCTGATTCCCCCCCCCCCCCCCTCTCACCTAGGGCCCCCACTTTAGCGCTCCTGGCTCCCCCCTCCAGAAATGAGCTCAGCAGCATTAAGCTACTCACCTCTTCCTGGTTCCAGACAATGGAGCCCTGCATGACGCTGGTCTTCTACATCTCCAATTCCACTAACTCTACTTCCACATCAGCGGCACTGGAGACGTAGAAGACCGGCATCACACAGAGCTACGTCACCTGGAACCAGAAAGAAATGAGTTCCCTGCCCGCTGCTGCTGGGGGGGGGGGGGGGGGGGGGGGACATGTAGTGCTGAAAGGGGGCTCTAGGTGGGGGTGGTGGGGGGGGGGGGGGTCAGGCCCCACTCTCCCCTGCTGTGTTCCTCCTGCCCCTAAAAAGGGCCCTGGGTGGGCCCCCCTCAGACTTCTTCCCCCACAGGCCCCCCAGTAGCTGCATCCACTGCAGGGGCGATTGTTACGCCCCTGGGTAAGGCCTTTTTTCCACAGGTAGCTGAGGATGGTCTCCTGCTCCCGTTAACCAGCTGGGGCTTGCTACTGCTTGCAACAGGCAGGGGGCATGCAGTCCCCCCCATGTAGTTGCATCTGCCTATGCTCAGACACGACACTAGTCTCTCTCTTTTTTTTTTTTTTTGCTGCCAGTTAATACTGCCACATGTTAAATGTGACACGCACTGTTACCAAACACTGCTATTGGGCTGCATGTAATTGCAGATGAATGAAACTTGTGGCCAGCATAAGGGGAGGGGGTGAACTGCTCAATAAATGTGCAGTTCAGCCATCCATGGAAAAGAGGTCTAAATGCTCCTACCCACGTCGCAAATTTTTGCACATTTTCTCTGATGGCATTTTTTTTTTGGCTTTGTTTTTTTGAGCGAAGAGTGATCGTTCCATCATCTGGTGACTTGGGTACGTGAGCGTGATTACATGAACGACATATTGTAACATTCAGCGATGACCGTCACGACGGATTGGATCTTTAAAGTGTACCAGAGCTGAAGAACATACAAAGATTTATACAAACCTGGGGCTTCCTCCAGCCTCATCCACTCGGATTGCTCCCAGGCCGCCATCCTCCGCTGCCCACAGCTTCGGTAACTGGGTCCCCTCACTTCTGTCAGTCAGCTCCAGTCTACGCCGGAGAAGTGCGCCCTCTACGTATCTCTGTTGGAGAGATATGCAAACAGCGCACTTCTTCTGCGTAGACTGGAGCCAACTGATGTAAGTGACGTGACCCGGTTCCCTGGGCTGCGGGCAGGGGAGGATGGCGGCGTGGGAGCAATCTGAGCGGTTGGGGCTGGAGGAAGCCCCAGGTTTGTATAAAACTTTTTTTTATGTTGTGCAGCTCTGAGTCCCTTTTAAGATTCCAATGACTCCCACACAAAGTACCGCAATCGTCAGGAGTGCTGATAGGCCCAGACAATCAAAGCAGCTGCTTGGGGCCTCACCCATAGCGGGGTTCTCCCATGCTGCCAGGGTAAGCCTATCTGTGACATGTATGGCTGTCGATGCCTATGCTACTATGGCTACCAATATTGGAACAGCAGACAGGAAATGACAGTTCATGATTCTTAAAGCACGATTGTCACCATAAAAATGACTCTGAGGAGGAAGGCGGGTAATGAATACACAATTAGCAAGAGGAGAAAAAAAAGTGAGGGAGGAAATGTCAGGATTAGCTTTATTCAAAGGTGGCCAGGATGGAAAGTCTAGAATAGTATTCTCTTTCCTTCATAAAATTCACAGGAATCATAAGGTGGACGGCACAATACATTTGTTATGTAAGTAGAACTAGTATACTATTTATCTACTTGTATTTGTGTTTTTTTTTTTTTTATTTCTAGGTTAGCATGGGTGTCACTTATTCAGATCTTTAACAGCCTTCACGGTCAGTTTGTATGTCCTCCCTGTGTGGGAATTTTCACATCCCAAAAACTTACCGTTGTCATTTTTGTTTACTCCAACATTGGCTGATAAGAAGAGTAGATTGTGACCATGTCGAGGGACAGTTGGTGACCTGAACTGTTCATTGTATTCTGAAAGGTGAAGCAGAACAGTGTTCAGTGCTATAATAAGAATGGTAATGGTAGCCTGTTCATGTGAGTCTTCTGTGTTTCATTACTGACAGCGTCACTTCTGGAGCTTAGGAGATGGAGAAGGCTGAAAAAGGTCAGTGATTGTCTCCTGTCTGTGAACTCTTATCAGTATTTCTAAACATGACAGTATAGCTGGCCATACACTAGGCCGATTCCCCGCTGAATGACAGCAGATTCGATCACTGGGATCGAATCTGCTGTCAAATCGTTAACGTTAACGCTAAATTTCGATCTATTTCTTCCCGAAATAGATCGGTCCCGTCGATTGCTCCATGCGGGAAATTACCGTCGATCGCCCGCGGGTAGGGAGCGCGTCGCTAGCGGTGGTCGAGTGCCCGACAACCGACACAATACAGCTGCAATACATTACCTGATCCGCTGGCGCGACTCCCCAGGTCTCCGCTGTCTTCTTCTCCGCGCTGGTCTCCGAGTCCGGCAGGCTTCACTTCCTCCTGTCCCGGCAGGAAGTTTAAACAGTAGAGGGCACTCTACTGTTTAAACTTCCCCCAGAAGTGAATCCTGCCGGACCCGGAGACCAGAGCGGAGAAGAAGACAGCAGAGACTGGGGGGAGTCGTGCCGGCCGGAGCAGGTAATGTATGCGGGGGGGGGGGGGGGGGAGCAGCGGCAGCACCAACACCACCACAGATTGTGAACGGTTTCAGGCTGAATTCGATTCACAATCTGTTTGCAGTAAAGGCAGCCATACGATCCCTCTCTGATCAGATTCGATCAGAGAGGGATCTATCTGTTGGTCGAATCTGATGGCAAATCGACAAGTGTATGGCTACCTTTAGTGTCCCTTTTGTTTAGCCTTTTACACATGCTAAATAATCATTGGCTAACCACTTCAGCCCACGGGTTGTTTTCACCTTATGGGCGAGAGGAGTTTTCCCATTTCAGCGCTCCTCCCTTTCATTCCCAAATAACTTTATCACCACTTATCACAAAATGATTTATACCTTATTTTTTTCGCCGCCAATTAGGCTTTCTTTGGGTGGTACATTATGCTAAGAATTTGTATTTTTATTTTATTCTAAATGCATTTTAATGGGAATAAGGGGAAAAAATCATTATTTCTCAGTTTTCTCAGGCCATTATAGTTTTAAAATAAAACGTAAAAGTGGGGATAAAAGCCACACATTTTATTTGCCCATTTGTCCCAATTATTGCAACGTTTAAAGGGATACTGTAAGGGGTCAGGGGAAAATGAGCTGAACTTACCCGGGTCTTCTAATGGTCCCCCACAGACATCCTGTGCCCGCGCAGCCACTCACAGATGCTCCGGCCCCGCCTCCGGTTCACTTCTGGAATTTCTGACTTTAAAGTCAGAAAACCACTGCGCCTGCGTTGCCGTGTCCTCGATCCCACTGATGTCATCAAGAGCGCACAGCGCAGGCCCAGTATGGCCTGTGTCTGCGCAGTACACTCCTGGTGACATCAGCGGGAGCGAGGACACGGCAACGCAGGCAAGTGGTTTTCTGACTTTAAAGTCAGAAATTCCAGAAGTGAACCGGAGGCGGGGCTGGAGCATTGGGAAGTGGCTGCGCCAACACAGGATGTCTACGGGGGACCATTAGAAGCCCCGGGTAAGTTCAGCTCATTTTCCCCTGACCCCCCCTACAGTATCCCTTTAAATTATATCCATAGTACAATGTATGGTGACAATATTTTTTTATTTGGAAATAAAGGTGCATTTTTTTCAGTTTTACATCCATCACTAATCACAAGCCCATAATTTAATAATAATATAGTCGCTTGACATGCATATGAAAAAAAAAATTATTCCCTTTCGTATGTAGGTGTAATTGTCATATTTGGCCACAAGATGTCCTCACGCATTATTTCCTATAAGCCCGCTGTGTGCCTATGTATGTATGTATGTATGTATGTATGTATGTATGTATGTACTTATCTATCTATCCTCTACTTGAGCTATGTATTGTGCCAAAAACAATTCCAGGCATGACCCATGCTTGGCAAAATAAAGTTAAGCTAAATAGGAAGTATTGCGTATTACTTCAGAAGTGACGCAGGTGTCTCATTGATGCCAGCGATCACGGGGGCCCATTCATTAATCTAATGATCGGCTACAGGAACGAGCGGGCGGGAGGCATCGCGGCTCACTATTTGAGAATGATCATTGTTTTTGAACAAAAATAGTGATCATTTTCGCCGCTGGACAAGAATGGATTGGCTCAGGGGACTTTTGTCACCTGCCACCAATCTCCCCCCCCCCCGTTGCCGGGACCATCGTGATTGCGGGCTTCCGCCTGCACGATCGTGCACGCAGCACCCCAAACTGCAGGGACGTTTAGTCTCGCGTCCCTGTGACTGTAACCCCAGCAGCCACGGACGTGAGACTCGCGGCCAAAGTGCCTAAGACTATTGTTTTTAACCCTCTGATGTGTGTACAGCTGCTCCCCTATGTCATTTAGTGATGGAATGTGGCTGATGGCTGAATGATGAATGAGTGCATAGCCTTGTCTTCTTTCTTCTCCCACAGTTGCTGCCCATTGTGCTTCCTCCCCTCTCCATACAGCAGCACATGCTGATCAGCTTGGCTATACAATGCTCAGAACTGTCACTCTAATTAACGATTCTAAAGGGCAACTTTAAAGTGCCACTATCAGGAAAAATAGTTACATTTAAAATATATGAAAATACATAAAAATATTCCATGTGAAAAAAAAAAAAAAAAACACATACAGAAAGTACTTTTCTTCCAGAGTAAAATGTGCTATAAATTACTTTTCTGCTATGTTGCTGTCACTTAAAATGGGAAGTAGAAATCTGACAGAACTGGCAGGTTTTGGACTAGCCCATCTCCTCATGGGGGATACTTTGGCCCCTTTTACACTTAATCATTTGATCTCAGTTATAACTGAAAGAAAAGCGATTTTTTTTTTTTTAAAGTAATGCCCATGTTCTTATGGCAAGGTTCACAATATATGCGGTTTAACTGAAATTTTTGCCCAATGCTCTGCAATGGAAAAAACACGTACCAACGCATACTAACACATACCAATGTATTAAGCGTAAAAAGGTCCCTGGGTTTTTGTTTTATGTTTTCTAAAGCACTTAGTGAACGGCAGTTGCTCAGTCCAACTGCCAGAATAGTGTGCAAAAAGGTAGGGAAGGTAGCCTGCATCTTTGTGTAGATCCTTTCCAGGGACAATGTCCCATGAAGAGATGGACTAGTCGAAAACTTGTCAGTTCTGTCAGATTTCTGCTAACTGTTGTAAGTGAAAGCAACATAGAAAAGTAATTTATAGCTCATTTTACTCTGTAAGAAACATACTTCTTATTTGTATGTGTTTACATGTATTTTACATTAAAAAATTTTTTTGCGATAATGGTCTTTTAACTGAGCATGTGTACAAGCCCACGTAGACCACATTTATTGGTAGTCCCCGAGCTTTTGAAAATTGATTTTAAAAAAATTCAAAGGAAAACAAATGGCTTTTAAACTGGTAAAATTACATTTTGCTGCAATACACTGAGGGCACAGTAGGGACAGTGGTGATACAGTGGGGAGGGGCAGAGGTGGCACAGAGGGAGACAAAGGCACGGGAACAGTAGTGACACAAAGGGGGACACTGAAGGCACAAAGGAGGACACTGGAGGCACAGAGGTGACACAGAGGAGGACACTGGGGACACAGAGGAGGACACTGGAGATACAGAGATGACACTGGAGGCACAAAGGAGGACACTGGAGGCGTAGAGATGACACAGGGGACACTGGAGGCACAGAGATGACAGGGGACACTGGAGGCACAGGGGTGACACAGAGGAAGACACTGGAGATACAGAGATGACACTGGAGGCACACAGGTGACACAGAGGACACTGGAGGCATAGAGATGACACGGGACACTGGAGGCATAGAAATGACACAGGGGACACTGGAGGCACTGAAGTGACATAATGTAGGACATTGGAGGCACAGAGGTGACACAGTGGAGGACACTGGAGGCACAGATGTAACACAGGACACTGGAGGAACAGAGGGGACACAGAGGAAGACACTGGAGGCACACTGGTAGCACAGAGGACACTGGAGGCATAGAGATGACACGGGACACTGGAGGCATAGAAATGACACAGGGGACACTGGAGGCACTGAAGTGACATAATGTAGGACATTGGAGGCACAGAGGTGACACAGAGGAGGACACTGGAGGCACAGATGTGACATGGGACACTGGAGGAACAGAGGGGACACAGAGGAAGACACTGGAGGCACAGTGGTAGCACAGAGAACACTGGAGGCACAGAGGTGACACGAGACACTGGGGGCGCAGCAGAGGCACAGAGGTGACACAGGAAACACTGGAGGCACAGAGGTGACACAGTGGAGGACACTGGAGGCACAGATGTGACACAGGACACTGGAGGAACAGAGGTGACACAGTGGAGGACACTGGAGGCACAGATGTGACACGGGACACTGGAGGAACAGAGGGGACACAGGACGACACTGGAGGCACAGTGGTAACACAGGGAACACTGGAGGCACAGAGGTGACACGAGACACTGGAGGCGCAGCAGAGGCACAGGTGACACAGGGAACACTGGAGGCACAGAGGTGATACAGTGGAGGACACTGGAGGCAAAGAGGTGACACAGGGAACACTGGAGGCACAGAGGTGACAAGGGACACTGGAGGTGCAGAGGTGACACAGTGGAGGAGACTGGAGGCACAGAGGAGGACACTAAAGGCACAGGGGGGTATAGAGGAAGTACAGGGGACAGACATGACACAGTGTTTCAACTTATGGACATATTCAGGTTAAGAACAAACCTACAGTCCCTATCTCGTTTGTTAACTGGGGAGTACCTGTACGTTGTACCAGTCATTCCCTACTGTGGATAACAACATTGCAGCACCCTATCACAGACACACTGTATATATGTGTTCTGTTTGAGTACTCCATAGTTGTTTAAATGCTTTCCAAACAGTACCTAAAAATACTTCTTTTAGTTTGTCTATGTGATTTAGCATTTCTACAAACTTTCTAATCCCAAAACTTTACTTTAACACATTGACTGTAACTATCTGTGTATCCTCTGAGGTTCAAATATCATATACTCAGAACCTAGGCCCTTATTATACATTCTAAATTATAATTGTTTCTTTCTTTATATTCCATTGCAGGAAGACCGGGCCCGAACCCACTTCCCTACGTGAGTACCTGTCTCTGCATACATTGTGCAGGCCCTGTGCTGCAGCTAGGTGTAAACAATGTGCTCTTGTGTTATTTTTCACCTTCTAGGCCTCAGGTGTCAACACAAGGCCCTTGGGCCAAATGCAGCTGTCCTTGACAATTTATGTGGCCCGTCAGAGCTTCCAATGTCCATCATTGTATGCCACAAGAGAAAGGCAGCATACTATCTTCCCATAAAAATGAGCTCACCGTTGACAAGGTTTCTGACTGAAACATTGTCAGTTTAAGCCGAGGTGCAGCAATAACCTTCGGCATACTGTAGGTGGAAATAGCTGATCCCAGTCGGGTGTGTTTTACTGCGCAGGCGCAAGTCGCCTGTGCCTGCTCAGTAGAGTGGACCCGCCTGGGAGGGGCTAATCGGGCTATTTCCTCCTACTTTCGAGCCGAGAGCCTCAACAGCGCCCCTGCTGGAACCAGAAAAGGTAAATATTGCACAGCCTGACATTGTGGGCTGCATCAAGACCGCCGTGGGGCAGAGGAGAACGGGGGAAGCCTTGATAGGATCCAGAGGCTTTCCCCTACCGAGGCGAGTACCCCCCCGGGTCTTTTTTTTTTTTTTTTTTTTTTTTAGTACAGAGTCTCTTTAATTATTCATGTATTATAATAATAATAATTTAGTCCGTGTTTGTCCTTTTTTAAAATCTTTCCTCCTGAAAATAATGCCTGGTCTCCCAGAATGCTCTGGAAGGAGAATTCCACCTAACTAAACAGCCTAGGATAAGCATCACTAGAAGGGAGGGGCTACATACCAATCTATAGCTATAGGAAGAGTTTCTGATGCTGAAACCAGGATAATGAATTTAAAAGTGGTTATCCGGAATAATTTACTGCATTGTACTATGTGTCACTACAGTGCCTTCTTAATGTGAAGTTTATTGTAAATATGGGTTATTCTCAAAATGTTATTTGCAGGTATGAACAGGACACTGATGCATAGATATACAGGAATGCAGCATTGACTTGCTTTCACAGCAGCTTACACAAGTACATCTCAAGGTGGCCACATACGATACAATAAAATCATCCGATTTCCCATTTTTATTCGCTAAAAGTTGATTGGGAATGGTGGATTTTTCTGATCACTTTTTATGAAAATTGAGTGTTGTGTGGTAGATTGTCAATTTATTAATATACACACCCTAGCAATTCTCTCAGTTCCCAATCATTTTTATCATAATTGGGGAACAATTGAACGTAGGTGTGTGGTACATTGGTCATATTTTTGAAATGTTACAATCAGTCAGAAAAATTGATTGCAGTTCTTGAATTGAAGAGAGATTTAAAAAATTGTATGGTGTGTGGCCACCTTAAAGGGAACCTGAGACAAAGCACCCTCATGTATTTTACCATATATATCAGTGGGAACATTAAAGAAAACACCTACCCTGCTCTCTGTTTTATTCTGCACTGCACAGCTTGTTTCTTATCAGACCTGATAAAATCCCTGACTGAGCATTCAGTCTGGCTTTGCTCAGGAATATTTATAGCTCAGTCTGTCTTCTCTAGTGTCTTTTCAAGTCCAAGCCTGTGCCCTGCTGGCTCTGCTCAGGAATCATTATAGCTGAGTCATTATAGCAAAGCCAGACTGAATGCTCAGTCGGGGATTTTATCAGGTCTGATAAGAAACAAGCTGTGCAGTGCAGAATGAAACAGAGAGCAGGATAGGCGTTTTCTCTAATGTTCCCACTGATATATATGGTAAAATACATGAGGGTGCTTCGTCTCTGGTTCACTTTAACAGTTCACAGTACAAATTGTCCCATGTTTGGGAAAACAGTCTAATGATCCTGCCCCAGTCTAGGGTCATTTATTCAAGCCATTAACTTTCTAGTGATGTGGACAGGGTTGTAACTAGAGGGGAGCAGCACCTGCGATCACAGGGGGGCCCAGAGCTGTGGGGGCCCTAACTACTAACCTTCCCCTTCTCCCATACAGGGGACTATACTCCAGACAGGCCTGGATTTTCATCACAGGAGCCTATAGGCGCAGATGTCCAGGCATCTTAGACTCCGCCCTCCATGAATCTATAAACCCCACCTAACCGCACTGCAACTGTGCTGGCTGGCCCAGCTGTCACTTCTCCTTTATTTCCCTTGCCTTTTATAGGTAGCTACAGGCGCCCCTTAGTATTAGACAGCCAGAAGTACCCTCAGTATTAAGTAGATAGAGGTGCCCCTAAGTATTGGGTAGCTAGAGGAACCTCCGTATTAAGTAGCCAGAGGTGCCCCTGACTGAATGGAGATCTCATCTGTGGAAAGAGCAGGGTCAGTAACCTCTCATTTAAACTCTCAGCAGGACTCTGCATAGGGAAGGAGAGAGGGAGACGCTCAGAGAGGAGAGTTAGACGCCTTTCCACCATCAGGCGCCTGTAGGCACATGCCTACAGTGCCTTATAGTAAATCCGGCTTTGACTTCAGATCAGGTGTTTTGTGGCAACACTTATTATGGGTGTGAAGATCATAAAGGCCACACTTGTTTTATGACTCCTGTGAGATGGGCCCCCAGGCCGTGAAGGTTGGGAAGGGGATGTGACCATTAGGGGCCCCATCAAAGTTTTGCTGGGGGCCCCATGAACTATAGTTACGCTGCTGGATGTGGGAGTAAGCAAGCAGTACACAAACACGGGGAAAACCTATACACTCCACACAGATCTAGTGCCCTGCTGGGGGTTCCCAACCTGAGACTTCTGAGCCATAAGGATGAACTGTTCACCTCTTAGCCGCTGTGCTGAACATGGGTAATATTAACATGAGACCTATAAATATCTGAGAAGAGCTAAGAACATTAGCCATTTTAATGTTGTTTATGTATCTTTCTATGTTCTTTTTTTGTTTGTTTGTTTTTTTTTTAACCTCGATTTCTGTTTTTTTGTTCTGTAGATCTGCATCATAGTTCTGTTTCCAGTCTGGTTTTTCTACTTTAACAATGAGAACACCCTGCTGTATTCTGTGAGTATTGCCAGACGGTTCGGAGCAAATATACACCGTACACAGAATAGTAAACCCAATCTGTTCTTATAGGGTTTTATCCCCATACTGCTCCTTCAGCAACGTGGGGAAGCCTGAATGGAGGTGGCCACTAATGGTCCAATATCTAGCAAAAAATTATTTGTATTAGATAAATAATCTCTGTTGATGGGCACAATCATATCTATCTATCTATCTATCTATCTATCTATCTATCTATCTATCTATATATATATATATATATATATATATTATATATAATATTTTTTTTTTTCTTGTTGGTTGTGACAGATAGGAGGCAAAGATTGCTTCGTTGATGGTGTAGTGAACAATTTCACTTCCGATCAGGATTATATGATTGCTCAAACGATTTTTCGCTAGACATTGGATCGTTAGTGGCCACCTTTAGGGCCCGTTTCCACTACAGCGAATCTGCGTTTCCTGCATGCAGATTCGCATAACCAATACAAGTGGATGGGACTGTTTCCACTTGTCAGGATTTCTGAGCGTTTTTCTGTGCAGAAAAAATCTGCACGGCAGAGCCCTCAGAATTCGCATACCGGATACCGTTATGCGATTCGCATACAATGTATTTAATAGGAAATTTGTATGCGGTTTTGCATAGAAACAATGTAAAAGCACACAGACACTGCCATGGTTAAATTCACATATATAGTCATCCATGTGAAATTGTATGCAAATTCGCAGGAAAATTTGCATACAACCGCATGCGAAATTCGCATCCTCATGCATATTTTTTCGGCGACGATTCCCACCGCACAAGTGGAAACGGGCCCCTGGCAACTAAACTCCAAACTGAGCACACAGAGTACTGTTGGTAGGCTGCAATTTCATTTTAATCTGACGGGGCGTAAGTCCTCTCTGATCAATGTGTTAGACTTTCGATCCCCTTTAGCACTACGCTGCACCACATAATTTCGTTTGCGTTTGTGCATTGTGGCCCGCAGATAAAGCATGAAAGCCAGCGCAGCCCCCCTCTGATGGGTCGAGGAGGAGGTGACCCCACCAGTACAGCCTGCAGTGATGATGCACGTCCATTACCCCCCCCCCCACCCCCTTTTCCTGTGCACAGGGGATTTTAGTTAGTGAAAAATTCCCTTTTTAAAGTTTTAACACACACACACTTCCTCCTCTATGTCACACTGACTAATACACTGTTCTCTTCTTACCTACAGATTAGTGTGGTAACTGTGTCTGTCCTGGAAGGGGCACTGTTCTGTGAATGGATTCACCACAGATTTGTAAGTATATCTTCATAGTGATGGTAGCCCCAGAGTAAGTGCACCCAAATATAGAGATACAACTCTAAAGGTAGCCATACACTGGTCGATTTGCCATCAGATCGACCAACAGATAGATCCCTCTCTGATCGAATCTGATCAGAGAGGGATCGTATGGCTGCCCTTACTGCAAACAGGTTGTGAATAGATTTCAGCAAGAAACTGATCACAATCTGTGAAGCTGCCGCTGCCGCCGCCTCCTGCATACATTACCTGATCCGGCCGGCATGACTCCCCCGGTCTTCGCTGTCTTCTTCTCCGCGCTGATCTCCGGGTCCGGCTGGCTTCACTGAACTTCCTGCCGGGGGAAGTTTAAACAGCAGAGGGCGCTCTACTGTTTAAACTTCCTGCCGGGACAGGAAGTTCAGTGAAGCCAGCCGGACCCGGAGATCAGCGCGGAGAAGAAGACAGCGAAGACCGGGGGAGTCGCGCCGGCCGGAGCAGGTAATGTATTGACACTAGCGTTGGTCTTCGGGCATTCGAACGCCGCTATCGATGCACTCCCGACCCGCCGGCGATCGAGCAAAATGTTCCGCACGGACGGATCGACGGGAATGCATGGGAACGATTGATTTCGGACGGAAATCGATTGTTCTGTCAGCATTTGCGCAACGATTTCACAGCAGATTCGATCACAGTGATCGAATCTGCTGTATATCGGCAGGAAAATCGTTAGGTGTAGGGGCCCCTTTAGACAATCAACAAAAGGTGTCATGATATGACATGAGGACTGTCCATGAACAGGGAGCAGACATGGAATCCAATGATGAACACTTTATTCTAAAGCATTTGTCTGCAAAGTTACATCCCGCAGAGTAGCATACAGCTTTCACCCAGCTGTCTCACACCAAACTGACTTTTTCTCCCTCTCTACCAGACAATAAATTAGGATTGTCAACAAACACACCTCAAATGTAATCAAGTGATAAGGACAAGGCCAGTCTGCTAACACACAACAGAACAATAGTATATCCCCCACCCGACTCCAGTAACACAATCAATGCAGAGTCTAATCACAGCAAACAAACAATGCAGGAACAAAATACATTAAACAAAAAAATACAGTTATTACATATCATACATCACATTTCTCCCTGCATACACTACTGGACCCCCAGGTGAACCCATTAGTTGGGCGAGACTGAGGTACAGGTACGTGGCAAATCTGTCCACCCGCTCCTTCTCAATCTAGGTGGGAGTTCATAATTAATTGTTCTCGCTTTTGTATATGCCAGTTCAACTTTGACTCGATGTCCACATACAATTTGTCTATTCAATCCAACTACAGCCCTTGCTGCATCTTCTGGATTCTCAAACTCCACGAAAGCGAATCCAGGTGGACTCCTCGCAACCCAGATATTGCGCACAGGTCCATAGCAGCCAAACACTCGCCCCAACTCCCACTTGCTGCTTTGTCTTCCTAAGTGTCCAATGTACACTTTGGAATTAAACAAAAATTACAGTTATTGCATATCATACATCACACAAGGCACCCAGAAAATAAACTGTATAAGACTTGTCACAAAATCCCCCTTGGTCTAAAAGGTTTCTATACCCTGTTCCTGAGTTCTTGCCCAGGATTGTAGCTCCTACCACTTGAGTCAGTGGGGTATCATCTAGAGAGTGACCAACCGCTATGACCATCCGCTATGACCAACATTATAGGGGAGAGGAAAGATGGGCTTCCACCCTTAAGTCCAAGAAGGCAGCCTGAATAGGGTGAGTATAATATAATTCATCCTTATACCATCTGAGGTACCAGGACCAGCTCCTGGGGCATTTCACAGTTTCCTTTCCTCCAATATAGAGATGTCACTTTCGGAAGCTTAGGACGTGCTGCAAACTTTGTGGAGATTTGTGGACATTTGAGGAGCTCATCATTTTGGCCTTGACGAACATTTGCAATGGAGCTGGTCTCCCCTTTTGCTGCTATAACAACCCTCCCTCTACAGGGAGAGCTTCTCCTAAATCGCGACATCCCGATTCTCAAAAGAACACCACAACTGCAGCAGTAAACTGCTACCCACACTAAGCCACCACCCACAACTGCACCGGGCTCACCAAGCCACGATGCGCAGGCAGTGCTGCTCATCCAGATTCCGGATATCTGGGTAACCCGGATGTCTGACCATTTTTCAGCTATCTGATTCGGATTCAGATACCGAATTTCTGTAGAAATCCGGATAGCTATCTGCAGATAGTTGACAGGCAATGCGGATAGCCACAAAAATCCGACTATTGAGATAGCAGATGACGTCCTGGAGCCAATCGGAGGGCTCCCAGGGGCTCTCAGCAAAAGCCCTAGCAACCAATCACAGAAGGGAACCCTGGCCAGCCCCAGCTGACCTCATTGAGCCAATCAGAGGGCTCCCAGACTAAACCCTGGCACCCAATCACAGAAAGGAACCCTGGCCAGGCCCCCCTGTATTATAAGGACTAGGAGGGCTGCTATTATGAGAAATATCATCCCTTGCTTGTGAATGCTCACTGGGAGACATGCTCCAGTGCTGCTGGCCTAGCAAGTGCTGTATACAGAGATAAACCTAAAGCTGTTCAGTGATTAACCCCTTCACTATCACTACACTATTGTTATTTTGTTAATTAGCTTGATTTCATTGTGTGACAGAGTGTGTGCTGCATGGCTGCTGCTGCAGCTGCTATGTGTCTGTGTGAGCTGTGCACAGACCAGGCCAGCTGCTGCCTGCTGGCCAGCTAGCCTTAGCTACAGTATAGATTAGGTTAGGTTAGGGAATAGGATTACTGTGTTATTGTGTAGTTAGTACTGCAGTCAGTGCTAGTAGTTGTTAGAGTAGTAGTACTACTGTGTTAGATTACTACAGAACTGCTGTGCTGCTGAGCAGTGCCAGTGTGACAGTTAGTGTCTTCTCCTCTGCTGTCTGACTGTCACTTGGCACGTGGCACTTTGCATGTGCAAAGTGCCACGTGTCGAGTGCCAAGTGCCACTTTGCACGTGCCACGTCCGGCATGCTCCTGGCAGATGTTACACCTGCTGCATTGCCCTGCTCCTGTTGCCTTTGCTGCTCCCACCACCGCCAGGGTGCCACAGGCCACTGATGCTGTGCTAATACCACCTATATTTAAAGGGAACCTTAAGTCAGGGGGAAAAATGAGTTTAACTCACCTGGGGCTTCCCTCAGCCCCCTACAGCTGATCGGTGCCCACGCAGCCCCGCTCCGATGCTCCTAGACACGCCGGCGGCGACTTCCGGTTTCGCCGGCACCAGCCGACAGGCATGGGAACGCGAGTGATTCTTCGCATTCCCAGCCACAATAGCACCCTCTATACTGCTATTGCGGCCTTCATGCCGCAATAGCAGCATAGGGGGTGCTATTGTGGCTGGGAACGCGAAGAGTCACAAGCGTTCCTATGCCTGTCGGCTGGTGCCGGCGAAACCGGAAGTCGCCGCCTGCGGGTCCAGGAGCATCGGAGCGGGGCTGCGAGGGCACCGATGAGCTGCAGGGGGCTGAGGGAAGCCCCAGGTGACTTAAACTCATTTTTTCCCCTGACTTAAAGAGAACCCGAGGTGGCTTTGTATAACGTTAGTGGGGCACAGAGGCTGGTTGGGCACACTAACACCAGCCTCTGTTGCCCCATGGTGTGTGTCAAAGACCCCCCTGCTCGCCGCTATCCTTCCCGCAGTGCTGGCGACACGCAGCGCGTCGCCAGCACAATGTTTACCCTAGCGCTGTCTGTCAGCGCCGCTCCCCCGCCTCCTCCGCATCGCCGCTACCCGCCCTCGTCCCTTCCCTCCAATCAGCGTGAGGGAAGGGACGAGGGCGGGTAGCGGCGATGCGGAGGAGGCGGCGGAGCGGCGCTGACAGACAGCGCTAGGGTAAACATTGTGCTGGCGACACGCTGCGTGTCGCCAGCATTGCGGGGGTATAGCGGCGAGCAGGGGGGTCTTTGACACACACCATGGGGCAACAGAGGCTGGTGTTAGTGTGACCAACCAGCCTCTGTGCCCCACTAACGTTATACAAAGCCACCTCGGGTTCTCTTTAAGTATCCCTTTAACCCAAAACACAATTGCTGCGTAATTTTTTGGAGGTGTCTGGGCTGAAAACTGCCATGTCCCAGTTGTGCGGTTGTACTTTGGACACAATGTGGGCTGCACGACCACTGTCTGGAACCTAGTCCTGATGTTAATTGACAGCCATTTTTTGGGGGGGGATTTTAAGTCCCCACATCATCAATTAATGTTCCCCTTTAAAAATAATGATGCTACATGCCTCATTTACCCTAAAAAAACATTTTTAAAGCAATTTAAAGGCCACTTCCAGTTTTTCTATCCAGATATCCGAATTTGCCCGGATATCCCGGATACTGGGGTCAGATATCTGATTCAGATTCTGTTTGGAAAATTTTGAACTCTGATATCCGACCTGGATCGGATATCTGGGTATCCGGATTTTGAAAAGGGGTATCCTAGCAGCACTGCCCGCAGGTTCTTCCAGGTCTGAGCATAGTTACTAGAGGTGGGACGAATCCATGTTTTCTTTGAATCAGAATCTATATCTCGAATCTAATATCTTGAACCTTTCGAATCTCAGGAATCCTGTACATAAGAATTGTGTGATCCGTGGTATAGTCTCCACCAGTATAGGTAGCCTGGCATAGATGTGCACAGTATAGGTAGCTTTGTAAAGGTGCCTTCAGTATAGGTAGCTAGGTAAAGGTGCCTTCAGTATAGGTAGCTAGGTAAAGGTGCCTTCAGTATAGGTAGTTAGGTAAAGGTGCCTTCAGTATAGGTAGTTAGGTAAAGGTGCCTTCAGTATAGGTAGTTAGGTAAAGGTGCCTTCAGTATAGGTAGTTAGGTAAAGGTGCCTTCAGTATAGGTAGTTAGGTAAAGGTGCCTTCAGTATAGGTAGTTAGGTAAAGATGCCTTCAGTATAGGTAGTTAGGTAAAGGTGCCTTCAGTATAGGTAGTTAGGTAAAGGTGCCTTCAGTATAGGTAGTTAGGTAAAGGTGCCTTCAGTATAGGTAGTTAGGTAAAGGTGCCTTCAGTATAGGTAGCTAGGTAAAGGTGCCTTCAGTATAGGTAGCTAGGTATAGGTGCCTTCAGTACAAGTACCCCCGCTGGGCTCCTGCACTTCCTCCCCCCCCAATAGATAAAAGCATTGGCTCACCTGTCCAGCGTGGAGCGCAGACCTCTCTCTCACTACTCTGTTCCCCTAGCGACCAGATTTTTCTGATGAAGCGATTAGCAAAAACCGATCACTAGGGTAACAGAGGAGTAAGAGAGCTCCACGCTGGATGTGTGAGCCAATGTTTTTATCTATGCGGAGGAGAGGTGGGGGAGCCGCGGATGGGCGGGGATGCAGCGTCGGGATTCAGCTAGCAGCAAATGGATTCAAATCCACAAATCTCAAATATTTTAATATGAGGGATTTGTGGATTTGACAGATTCGTCGTCACCCCTCTAATAGTTACAATTTTCGGTTAGTATATAGGAGGTGTTGCTGTTCAAATCTAGGTTTCCTTGTTCAGAAAACCAGATAGTGCCGTGCCAACAGTACTTCAGAATCATCACTTGCAGAGAGAGTCATGGAGCTGCATTTCACATCGGCTTCGCATGAATGTAATACTTCCTCCTTCCAAGCCGCAAGGAGGAAGTATCAGGATCATGTGACGTGTGACGTGGAATGAACCTCCGTGACGCCCTCTGCATGTGGTGGTTCTGGGTTCTGAAGTATTGTAGGCACGGCACTATCTCTGGGGTTCTGAATTTGAAACGCACACGCACACACACGCTGCTTGCTAACTGTGCATGTCAGCTGGCCACAGTGTGTCTATGCCATTCATAATTCTATCCTTTGTTTAGTACCGTATATAAGATCATAACTTATGACTGTTGAAGTTCCCTCAACTGTCAGGTTAAGTGAATGGATGTCCACACTATAGATAGATGGGCCTAGAAGGGGCCATACCTGCTTTTCCAATTACAAGGGGCTCTCCCACCTCTTGTAGGATTCTTCCATTCTCTGACTGTAGAATGCAGCAAAAGCATAAAGAATCCACCAAGCCCAGAGGTGAGACACATGCAATCCACTTTCTCCTAGTTGATATTTCCACACCATGTTATAAAATGTCTTTTAATTAAGCACCTTAGCGGTATGGACGAGCTCAGCTCGTCCATTACCGCCAGACGGTGCCGCTCAGGCCCTGCTGGGCCGATTTTGATAAAATAAAAAGCAGCACACACAGCCGGCACTTTGCCAGCCGAGTGTGCTGCCTGATCGCCGCCGCTCTGCGGTGATCCGCCGCGAGCAGCGGCGAAAGAGGGTCCCCCCAGCCGCCCGAGCCCTGCGCAGCCGGAACAAATAGTTCCGGCCAGCGCTAAGGGCTGGATCAGAGGCGGCTGACGTCAGGACGTCGAGGAAAGCCAAACAAGGAAGGCTGCTCATTGCAGCCTTCCTTGTTACTTATGCTTGCCGGAGGCGATCGGAAGAACGCCTCCGGAGCGCCCTCTAGTGGGCTTTCATGCAGCCAACTTTCAGTTGGCTGCATGAAATAGTTTTTTTTTTAAATTAAAAAAAACCCTCCCACAGCCGCCCTGGCGATCTCAATAGAACGCCAGGGCCACCAGCAAGCAAGGAAAGGACTTTTCACCAACATTTGGGTACTTTTTTCAGTTGTAAAATTAAAAAAAAATTATCTTACAGAGAACATGAAAATTATCCCCTAGGAGATAAATCAGGAGAAAAAGATAATTGCATATGGGCCCAAAAGTGTCAAAATGACTTGGCCACCAGGATTTCCGCCTGTCTCAAGCCTTAGACTAAGTGCACACATAACAGAAACGATAGCGCTGCGGAAAACGCTGCATTTTTGCCGCTAATGGAAGTCTATGGGCCGCAGGAAAAAAAGCATATAAAAATGCAAATGCGTTTTCAAGCCTGCGTTTTTAAAAACGCAGGTTTTGCTGCATAATCATAAATGCACATAATGAAAGTCAATAGGAATGCAATGGTATGCGTTTTTCATGCGTTTTTATTTGCGTTTTTCCCCCAAAATATATATTTTTTTTTTTTGCTGTATTTCCACTTCCTGTTGTCTTCTTAGTGATTTGCATAAATGGAAATATAAAAACACATGGAAAACGCATATATTTAAACCGCAAATGCATTAAACCGCATGCAAAACACTCGGAAAACGCATTACAAACACACCAAAAACGGACAATAAACGCACACAACACTAACTATGGACCGAGGTGATTGAAATCTACGCCCTGCTTTGGTGGTTACCTGGCTGGCAGGTAGTGCGCATCCGTCGTTTTCGTCGCACTCACCGCTGAATCCCTGCCGTGTTGCGTCGCAGCTCACTTGTGAGCCGGTCAGGAGCCGATATCATTGGCTCCTGGCTGTGTTTATCAATGTAGGCAACTCCCATTGGCTTACATTGATAGACCTGGTCAGGAGCCAATGAAAGCGGCTCCTGACCGGCTCACATGACTCTGCCGTCATGAGAAACCCCAGCGTATGGCGGTTGCAGCGGGTATATGCGGCGATTCGTCAGGATTCCGTCAGTATTGTACCAGCGGTCTCTGGTCCTTAAGGGGGCAGAGACCGTTGGTACTTAAGTGGTTGACATAAAACACAGCCTTTCAGGTTATGTTATGTGTGCACCCAGCCAAAAGGTGAATCGGCCCTCTGGAATATCAGTTGTGTGCATACTATTTAAAGAAAATCTGTAATGAAAAAAACTCCCCTAGGGGGTACTCACCTCGGGTGGGGGAAGCCTCCGGATCCTATTGAGGCTTCCCCCGTCCTCCTCGGTCCCACGGCGACGGCGAAAATCCTCCTGGAGCGGCAACGATGTAAATATTTACCTCCCAGGCTCCAGCACAGGCGCAGTATCCGCTCTTCCCACGGAGATAGGCGAAAATAGCCAATCTCCATCGGGCCGCTCTACTGCACAGGCGCAAGTCTCCTGCGCAGTAGAGTAGACCCGATGGAGATAGGCTATTTTCACCTATCTCCGTAAGAAGAGCCGCAACAGCGCCCCCGCTGGAGCCTGGAAAGGTAAATATTGAACAGGCTGTCGGATTTGTCGCCTGTGCGCTCCGGGGGCTGCAGTGAGACCTCCGTGGGACACAGGAGGACGGGGGAAGCCTCAATAGGGTCCAGAGGCTTCCCCCTACTGAGGTGAGTGCCCCCCAGGGGAACTTTTTTTCAGTACAGGTTTTCTTTAACATTTTATTATCATGTTGTAGTATGGTGATATGCCTAGTGATGGGGGTACTACTATTCATGTTTTTTGTGTCTGTATTTGTTCATAGGACCTTGTAATGTTGGCTGCAGTATTCAGTACTCTGAGTAATAATCATGTTGTTTTATTGCAGACGTCCTTCCTTTACTTGGCGTTCGGTGGGGTCCTGGTGATTGCATTAGAAATAGGCTTTGTACATGAAAATATGCAGATCTCAGTACTTGTATTGGTAAGTGTATGTTGTATAACACTGTAGTCATAGCCTGTATAACCTGTATACTTATCCCAGCCTCCTCTGTGTCACTGGACAGGTGATTTTGGTCCCATTATCCACCGGAAGTGTCATCTACATATTACACCTCAACATCCAAACAGAAAAGAGCAGCTCTGTGAGTACACTGTGTGGGAAAATATGGCAGATCTTTCTAAATTGTTGAAAACATCTATTGATCAAAGGTGAGGGGGGTAGGAGCAGTGCTGCTCGGATACCCCTTTTCAAAATCCGGATTGGATTCGGATCCGGATACCCAGATATCCGATCCGGCTCGGATATCCGAGTTCAAACTTTTCTGATCCGAATCGGATATCCGACCTCAGTATACGGGGTATCCGGGCGGATTCGGATATCTGGATAGAAAAACCGGAAGTGCCCTTTAAATTGTTTTAAAAACGTGTTTTAGGGTAAATGAGGCATGTAGCATCATTCTTTTTTAAAGGGAAACACTAATTGATGATGTGGGGACTTATAGTCCCCCCCCCCCCAAAAAAAAAATGGCTGTCAATTAACATCAGGACTAGGTTCCAGACAGTGGTCGTGCAGTCCACATTGTGACCAAAGTCCAACCGCACAACTGGTACATGGCAGTTTTCAGCCCAGACACCTCCAAAAAATTACGCAGCAATTGTGTTTTGGGTTAAATATAGATGGTATCAGCACAGCAGCAGTGGCCTGTGGCACCCTGGCAGTGGGAGCAGCAAAGGCAGCAGGAGCAGGGTAATGCAGCAGCAGGTATAACGTCTGCCAGGAGCATGCCGGACGTGGCACTTGGCAGTGGCACTTTGCATGTAGCACTTTGCACGTGGCACTTTGCAGGTGGCACTTTGCACGTGGCAGGTGGCACTTTGCACGTGGTTATTGGCCAGGTCTTCTAAATCCAAGTGGAAAGGGCTCATGAAAAGACTATCTAGTAATAGATCAGCATGATCCACTCGGTGAATCTTGTTTTTGAAGGTGCTGGGCGTTCAGCCTGGTTCACATCAATGTAGAAAGTGTAGCAGGCCTCTGTACTGTCAAGGGGCCTATCACCAATGGTACTTCAAGGTGATGTGCTGGAACCGTCCCCTGGAGTGCATGGGGAGATTTCAATGCAATCGCCAAAGGGTTCCGCACCATCAAGGTATAAAATAGCTCTTTATTCATATCTTCACATAAAACAATTAAAAGAACATCAAAAGTGCCGGGTCTTAACACATCATGATGCACAGTGTTTCAGACTGTCAAGCTTGAAGAAGGCCGGTCAGTCCGAAACGCCGTGCGTCGCGATGTGTTAAGACCCAGCACTTTTGATGTCCTTTTTAATTGTTTTTATGTGAAGATTTGAATAAAGAGCTATTTTATACCTTGATGGTGCGGAACCCTTTGGCGATAACAGTAGCAAGCCTGTAAGATGTAAAAGCCAGATATGAAATAGTGACTTGTTATTTGCGTTTCTTCTGCGGCTTTCCATTAACGGGCTTGTTTTCCTGACACTGGGCAGTCTCAGGTGATCGGGATCTTCTCGCGGAGCTGGAAGGATGAGTATGATTGGTTGATGGTGGAGCTCAGTAAAGTCGGGAAGGTGCTTCCATTCTACATCTCCAACTCTAACTACCGGGACTTTCAAACACTGGTCTCTCAATGCACCTTCGCCATCTTGTATCACTCCAAGACCCGGGGGCGGGTGAACGTCACTGACGTCACTGATTCTTTGTATGATGAGGAGGTCAACTACTTGTCGGAAGCACTAGGTAAGAGCGCATATACAAGATTATTCCATGCAAGATCACTACATGGTTATCTAGGTATAAAAAAAACTTACATCTATAGAGTACAACCTCTTTAGGCTTCCCTTGTGGCTTTTATCTTTCTAACTGGATCAAAGTATCACCTTCCTACACCTAGCAATCATACAGTACCTATAATTGTCCTTCAAAGTAAGGAAGTCACCCAAACCCTTTTAAATGCAAGTATGGAGATTTGCCATATTAACATCCAATGGTAAGATATTCTACATCTTAACCATTCTTACTGTAGAAAACTCCTTCTTTTTTTATACAGATATTAAAATCTCCTCTCCACCATACATAGTTCCCATTATTTTCTCCTATGTACAGACCTAGGGATAATTAAGTCAACTCAAAAAACCTTGTACACACACTAGATTGAATTCAGTCCATCTCGGCTAAGAGTCTAGCATGTGAACAGGTGCCCCTCCCACCCATCTAAGAGGTCACTTAAAGTGAACCTTAAGCCGGAAAAAAAATGAGTTTTACTCACCTGGGGCTTCCCTCAGCCCCCTGCAGCTGATCGGTGCCCTTGCCGTGTCCCTCTGATCCTCCCGTCCCCGCCGGCGGCTACTTCCAGTTTCGCCGTCACCGTCCATCAGGCTGGGAACGCGAGTGATTCTTCGCGTTCCCAGCAACAATATCTCCCCCTATGCTGCTATTGCGGCAAGGAAGGCCGCAATAGCAGCATAGGGGGCAGTATTGTGACTGGGAACGCGAAGAATCACTCGCGTTCCCAGCCTGACGGCCGGTGACGGCGAAACCGGTAGTGGCCGCCGGCGGGGACGGGAGGATCGAAGGGACACGGCAGGGGCTGAGGGAAGCCCCAGGTGAGTAAAACTTTTTTTTTCCGGCTTAAGGTTCACTTTGAAGCTCTAACGCACTGGGTCTTTAAACAGCAGAAATGGTATTGGAGTCCTTTGATCCACTACTGCACTCCAAACACAAAACAGGAGCAGCACTCAAATGGCCAGGGTGTAGAAGCATGCAGGGATTCACCTGTGTATCAGCAGGTCAGACAGAATCCACTTCAATCCAGCACAGCTCTTTTACAAAGCCACTTTATAATATATATACTATAAATGCTGCACGAGTGGCAGCATTTTAATGGAACGTTGTACTCTGGTTTGCCTGAGCAACATGCCTTGATCTTTATCCATCCAAAGTGCTATGAGATACCCTATGCTGTAGTAGAGAAGGGTAGACAACTTATGAATGGTTTCCCAAATGTACAGAAATAAGTAAACTTTGCCTCTGTCACAAAGTTATCTAAAAGACATGTCTATAAAGTGATGTCACTGAATTGATGACTTATCCCATCAACCTCTTATGCTCCTCAAGTTTTACTGCTATTTGTCAGTCCCTCCACTGGCTGCCAATAACATAACATCCCTATCTTATAAACTATTCTAAATGCATCCCTTCCTCACAACATAAATAGGAGGTTGGAGTATGCCCCAACCCGATCCTGGTTTTATTAATGTTAAATCCTCTTGGCTAAAAGCTAGACTCACTTATTGTTTACACTTTCTACCCTTATGAGCTGGGGGCAGGGCTCTCTCCCTTTTTTTACCATTGTTGTAGGTTTTCTTGACCACTTCCGGACCAGCCTAATTTAAATATACACCGTTTGGGACCTGTTAACCCTGCCAAGGCATAGATTTCGATCTCCGCACCACGTGCTCCCACCCCTACCCGTCGCTGAAGCCCACTCGCCCCCCCTGTTGCTATGATAGATTTCGATCTCTGCACCACGCGCTCCCACCCCTACCCTTCCCTGAAGCCCACTCGTCCCCCTGTTGCTATGACGGCAGAGCTCAGTGAGCCGGTCAGGAGCGGATTTCATTGGCTCCTGACCCTGTGATCACTGGAAGCCAATCACATTGGCTCACAGTGATCACAGGGTCAGGAGCCAATGACATAGGCTCCTGACCTGCTCACGGAGCTCTGCTGTCATAGCAACTGCAGGCTGGGTGGGCTTCAGCGACGGGAGAGAGATGGGTTCCGGAAGTGATGTTGGTGAGCCCCGTTATTTGTGCCAGCAGTGTCTGTTCCTTAAGGGGCCAGAGACTGCTGGTACTCAAGTGGTTAAACAATTGTCTTTGTCAGCCATTGTCATATGTTTGTTTTATCTGTGTATGATGCTTCCATGTTTGTAACTTTGTATAATAATTGAACCAGGGAAGATATCAGACTATATAAAATACTAATAATAAGTACAGTAGAACGTATGCTGGAAATCTCTTTGGCATCTCCTCCTCAGGTCAGGAGAAGGTGCTGGTTGTGGTAGATGACTTGGATGACAGCAGTCATGGAACAAAGAACAACATCCTTCAAAGCCAACCCACCATTCGGAACAAAACTCGAGACCTCTATCTTTTCACCAGAGACCAGAAGCAAGACAAGCAGCGGGTAACAGAGAAGCTGCAGCCCATCCTCCAGTCATTAAACAGAGGTACTGCAAAGTCTCTACCTAGTGCCAGCCTAAAGTACATACTTTAAATTGCTGTCATCAAAAATGATTGTAAGAGCCTGAGCCCACTGACGCAGTTGTCCACTTTTTAGTTACACATGTTACAGATGCTGAAAAGCGGACAGAAGCGGACACAACTGCGTTAGTGGGCTCAGGCCCTTAGAGATTATTTGGGGTGATCATTTGGGAGTGAGTGCTGCACTGATACGTTGCTCAGTTCCTGGCCAAGCACTAGCAGCATGTTCTGTGAAGGAGGAGGGATGATGCAAGTGGCACCACACTTTGAGAACGTCAAAAGAACAATTGATATCTAACATAATGGTTTACTAGTGATCTTGTCAGTAAGGTTAGGGGCCACCTGTGCAGACTCCAGATCTTCAGCCAAGATGATCACAAAACAAGAAAATCCTGAGCAATTACTTCTCAATAAGATATCAGTTGGTGAGCAGCAATCATTTAATCACTGTTACTATCCAAAGGATTCCAGCAGAAATATGAAAAACCTATTAATTTACAGCTAAAATTAAACATTACGTGGGTTCTCTTCTGGTAAAAAGTTTTAACCATTTGTTGGGTCTTTAACTTCCAAGTCTTCCCCCCCCAAGACCCAGAAGCTGGCGCTTCCAGCACATAGCCCTGCCCTGCCCTGTTATAGCTGAGCACCATGGCGTTCTCTGTATTGTACAGAGTGCCACAGAAGCACCACGGCACTCGCCAGCGAGAAGGTGGGGCTACACGTCTGAAGCTTCTGGGGCTCGTGGGGAGACTTGTAAGCTAAATACTCAGCAAGTGTCTTTAAAGCAGCAGTGTCAGCCATATTATGCAAGGAAAAAAACACATATATAAGTAGATAACTACTTGCTCTACTGACATAACATATGTATTGTACTGTCCACATTTTGATTCCAGAGAATTTTACATAGTAAATAAAGAGAATTTGGTTCCTGGCATTTGCCATATTGTTTCCACCGTCTGAAGCCAAACCTGATGTCATTTTCTCCCCCTTTTTTTCCTCCTTGAATCTGCTCTGTCATAGCTAGCTCGCTTTGTAAACATGTGAGCACAGGCATGGATCAGATTTCAGCAGCTTCACACTGAACTGCCCTCAGTCAATCGGTGAGGAGCAGAAATGTGGGAGGGGTGATATGACGCTTCCTTCTCGTTGGCACTGTACCACATGCTCTATCTGTCCGGCTGACAGATGAGATTTATTACAGCAGAATCATTTCTGATTAGGTTGGAGTGCTTGCAATGCAGGTAAGGTTGCAGGCTGCATAATGAACACAGAGCAGTGGGTAAATGGAATTTGATTTTGTTGCAGACAATACCTCTTTATGTATCAGTTGTACGACTCCCCTTGCTAATCTTTGTTGTTATACAAAGCTATGCAGCGGTCAGTCCCTGGCTGCTCCTTCTGAACCAAATTGATAAAAATCGCTTTCTTACCCAATCCACATCTGATGAAAAGGACAACAGACATGGGAGGGATCCATATCCAAAGGCTGCCATACTTATTTCCTTTTATACAATACCAGTTACCTGGCAGCCCTGCTGATCCTCTGCCTTTTATAAAATACCAGTTTCCTGGCTGTCCTGCTGATCCTCCGTCTCTAATAGTTTAGCCTAATAGTTTAGCCATAGACCCTAAACAAGTAGGCAGATGTTTGGCTGGATATGTTGCATGCTTGTTTCAGGTGTGTGTTTGACACTTCTGATGCAGTATTCCCTCCCTTATTTCCTCACAGGAGAGATGATGGGATGGGGAGGAGTCTGGACAGCTCATAGACTGACTGTTCTGTCAGCCAAGCATCATCCATCTTTGATACAGGAATATGGAAAACTGTGCTTTGCAAATTTTATCCAAAATGCAAGAAACAAAATATGAAGCTGAAGAGAGTCTGAAGCCATCTAAAAATCATGTTTTTATTACACATTTATCTTTAGCAATATCACCATTGCTAAAACACCGCATTCCCGTGGCAGAAAGATGTAATTAAACCCCCAAATCCCCGGGGCAAAATGCGGGGAGCGCTTCCTTGTAGAAGCAGAGCTTTGTGCAGTAGCTCTGCCTCTACTCGCGTCAATCTCCGCCCCTTTTAGTCTTCTTTCACTGAGAGGGGCGGGGGAGAGGCAGCAATCAGTGGGAATTGACGCTAATGGAGGCAGAGCTACAGCGCTGCCTTCCCGGGCAGCAAAATCCACGACTTGGAAAGTCGTGAAATTTTGCCCCGGTATTTTGGGGGTTTAATGACATTGTTCTGCTGCGGGAATGCGACATTTTAGCACTGCTGATAATTGCTAACAGGGGTGCTCATCCTGGTTCCGGATATCCGGGTGACCCCGGATATCCGAACATTTTTTACGCTCTCCGGATTCTGGATTTCTACAGAAATCCGGATAGCTATCTGCGGATATTTGGCCGCATAACCCGGATATCCGTGGATATCCGGATCCGAAATACTGTAACTAAGGAGATGACGTCCTGGAGCCAATCAGAGGGCTCCCAGCCTAAACCCTGGCACCCAATCACAGAAAGGAACACTGGCCAGCCCCCCTGTATATAAGGAGGGCTGCCACGATGAGACATATCGTCTTAGCTTGCTGACTGCTCACTGAAAGAAATGCTCCAGTGCTGGTGGTCTAGCAAGGGGGCTGTACACAGTTATAAACCTAAAGCTGTTCAGTGATTAACCCCTTCACTACTATCACTACACTATTGTTAAATCGGTAATTAGCTTGATTGATGTCATACTGTGACAGTCAGTGTGTGTTCCAGTGCTGCTGGGCCAAGGGCTGTACACAGTGATAAGCTGTTCAGTGATTAACCCCTTCACTATCACTACCAGGGGCAAATGCAGGATTTTTAAGGGGGGGATTCCTGAAAGGTCCAGAAGCACTTATGTCCTCGAGTGCTTCCGAATACATGTGGTTCCATACTGCCCATGCATAAAAGTGCGCTGGCGTATTACGGAGCTGCCTATCTTTGGAAGTACTCAAGGACACGAGTATTTCTGAGGGCTTCTGGTAGCAGCAAATTTGAACGGGGTACAGCGCTGGAACAACTCCCCGAGAGAGGAACGGCAGATAGACTTAGTTTGGACAATTCAGTGGAATATGCCACATAGTGTCACATAGTGCAAGCGATACCCATATGATGCAGGGATATATGCATCTGCGGAAGATGGCAGCGCTATATAAATACTAAATAATCATATTTTGCCTCACCAGGATTGCACTTTTATTTAGCTTTCCTGTATGACAAGAAGACACAGCCAGCACTAGGGGAAGAGGGAAACAAAGGTGAATGAAGGAGGCTGGTGCCCACCAAGAGTGCTTCTGAGCGTTTTTCAAATCAACAGTGATTTGAAAAGCGCTTGGCTAATGTTACCCTATGACAGTGTTCTCACAGCAGCGTTGTGACTTTTTTAAAATCGCACGTATACTGCATGTAGCATGTTTTTGAGCGATTCATTCAAAAATCGCTCTGAAAATCGCTTCACAAAATCACACTCACAAATTGCTAGCGATTGCTATTGTCATTTTGGCGTTGCACTAGCCCAGAGAGAGGAGTGGAGAAATTGAGAATAGCCTGAGATGGAGCAAAGAACTTATCTGTATTGCAGTCCCACATCAGACAGGTTACTTGCCTGTAATCGGACTCCTGTCCCTGCCAGTCTCCCACACAAGTCAGAAAGAAGCCCTCCTGGAGTCTAGGGACTGTCAAAAACTTTTCAACCTGTTTAACACCTTATCCACACATGGTGTCATTATAACAATGGGGAGAGACCAGACAGATGTTTGCCCACAGACCCTGAGTCCAGGCAAGCTCTGCATCATGCTGTGCATATTTACCAGCTTGCCTGCCCTCTTATTGCATCATGTCTGACACTTCTGTGCTGTGGAGAGTCTGGGACTCCAGAATCAACATTCTCTCACTGCAGGCTGTATCTTCTTGTAGGGGAAGCTCGGCTGCCTCTCTCATTCTATTAGCTGGAGGGAGGCACCAGAAGTAAGAAGGGAGGGAGAATGAGGCTGTTTACATTATGGCTCGCTTCCCTGGCTGAATACGCAGCTCAGTGCAGGGGGGGTGTTCCAGACACCCGGAATAGCCCCCTCCGTTCGCCAGTGACTACACTATTGTTAAATCGTTAATTAGCTTGATTGATGTCACTGTATGTTAGTCAGTGTGTGCTGCAAGCAGCTGCTATGTATCTGTGTGGGCTTTGCACAGACCAAGCCAGCTGCTGCCTGCTGGCCAGCTATTAGCCTTAGGTATAGGTTAGATAGGTTAGGGATTAGGGGATAGGAGGATTACTGTGTTATTGTGTAGTTAGTACTGTAGTACTGCAGTCAGTGTGCTAGTAGTTGTTAGAGTAGTAGTACTACTGTGTTAGCTTTCTACAGAACTGCTGTGCTGTGAGCAGTGCCAGTGTGACAGTTAGTGTGCACTAGTGTCTTCTCCTCTGCTGTCTGACTGTCACTCAGCACGTGGCACTTGGCATGTGTCACGTGGCACTTGTCATGTGACACTTGGCAAGTGCCACGTGACACTTGGCAAGTGACACGTGCTAAGTGCCAATTGCCACGTGCCACGTCCGGCATGCTCCTGGCACACGTTACACCTGCTGCTGCTGCAATGCCCTGCTCCTGCTGCCTGTGCAGCTCCCACCACCAGGCCAGGGTGCCACAGGCCACTGATACCACCTATATTTAACCCAAAACACAATTGCTGCATAATTTTTTGGAGGTGTCTTGGCTGAAAACTGTCATGTCCCAGTTGTGCGGTTGGACCGCTGTCTGGAACCTAGGCCTAATGTTAATTGACAGCCTTTTTGGGGGGGGGGGGATTTTAAGTCCCCACATCATCCAATTAGTGTTTCCCTTTAAAAAATAATGATGCTACATGCCTCATTTACCTTAAAAACATTTTTAAAGCAATTTAAAGGGCACTTCGGGCGAATCCGGCCGGTTAGCCCGGATAATGTGTTCGGATATCCGCATCAACGCGGATATCTAAACGTTAGGATTTGGATATCCGGATCCGGATATCTGGGTATCCGGATCCGGATCAATTCGGATTTTAAAAAGTGGTATCCGAGCACCCCTGATTGCTAAAGATAAATGTCTAATAAAAAGATGATTTTTAGAAGGCTTCAGACTCTCTTTAAAGCGGTATCGTCACCATAAAAATCAAATTTCAACAGCAACTGGTCTGAGTGTATTCTATATATATATATATATATATATATATATATATATATATATATATATATATATATATATATATATATATATATATATATATATATATATATATATATAAAATCGTGTGTGTGTGCGTGCGTGCGTGCGTGCGTGCGTGCGCCGCGATCACGCGAAAGCGGCTTGACCGATTTGAACGAAACTTGGTACACAGATCCCTTACTACCTGGGATGATATGTTCTGGGGGTCTCGTGGCCTCCCTGCACACCTGGGCGGAGCTACAAACAGCAAATCAGATTCCACCCATTCAAGTCAATGGAAAAAATGTAAAAGGCTGCCATTCTCACAGTAATCGAGCCACAGTCCCCACACTTTGCACAGTTGGTCACTTGGTGACCGAGGTTACAAATCCTGGAAAAGTGGGCGGAGCATAAAACAGCCGATCAAATTTCAGCCGTTCATTTTAATTGGGAAAATGTAAACTGCAGCCATTCTTACACTGTTAATTGCAGGGTTCTCAAACTTGCCACAGTTGGTCACTGGGTGAATGAGATTAAGATTCAAGAAAGTGGGTGGAGCCTACAACAGCCAATCAAAATTCACCTATTGATTTTCAAGGGGAATATTTAAACTGCTGCTATTCTTACACTTTTAATGGCAGAGGCTTCAAACTTGCTACAGTCGGTCATTGGGTGACTGGGGTCAAAGTTCACTAAAGGGGCGGGGCCACATACAGCCAATCAGATTTCCTTGGTTGATAAACTGCTTCCATTCACACATTTTTGATGCCTAGAACCTGACAGCTCACAAACTTGGTCATTGAGTGACTCTGTGTCAAGGTTACAAAAAGTGGGCGGAGCCAAAATAACTTTTACTGGGAAAATATAAACGGCAGCCATTCTTACACCGTTAATGGCAGGGTTCTCAAACTTTGCACAGTTGGTCATTGGGTCACAGATTAAGATTTTGGAAGGTGGGTGGAGCCTACAACAGCCAATAAAAATTCCCCCTTCGATTTTCAAAGGGAATATTTCATCTGCTACCATTCTCTTATACTGGTAAAAGCAGATGCCTCAAACCTGGTATAGTTGGTCACTGGGTGACTAGGGTCCAAATTCAGGAAGGGGGCGGAGCCACAAACAGCCAGATTTGTTTATTTTTCAATGGGAATATACAAAGTATTGATACCAAGGACCCCAAAGCTGATAAACTTGATAACTGAGTGACTGTATGTCAAGGTTAGAAAAAGTGGGCGGTGCCAACAACTAAATTTTTAACATGGCAGGGTTCCCAAACTTTACACAATTGGCCACTGGGATTTTCAAGGGGAATATTCACATTGCTACCATTCTTACACTGTTAGTGGCAGAGGCCTCAAACCTGATACAGTCAGTCATTGGGTGACTGGGGTCCAAACTAAAGGGGTGACTAAAAGTCACTAAAGGGGGTGGAGCCAAAAACAGCCAATCAGATTTGTTAGATTGCTATCAGCCATTCTGTTATTGGCAGGGTTCTCAAACTTGACACAGTTGGCCACTGGGTGACTGAGACTAATATTCAGGAAAGTAGGTGGAGCCTACAGCAGCCAATCAAAATTCACCTTTTGATTTTCAAGGGGAATATTTACTTTGCTGCCATTCATGCACTCTTAATGGCAGAGGCCTAACATCTGCTACAGTCAGTCACTGAGAGACTGAAATTTAAATTCTGAAGGGAGCTGGCCAAAAACAGCCAATCAGATTTGTTTAATTTCAATGGTAAAATGCAACTTATTGATGCCAAGAACCCCAAAGCTCATAAACTTGGTCATTAAGTGACTGTATGTCAAAATTAGAAATAGTGGGCAGAGCCAAAAACAACTAACTTTTTACATGGGGAAATGTAAACTGCAGCTTTTCTTACACTGTTAATGGCAGGGTTCTCAAACTTCACACAGTTGGTCACTGGGTGACTAGGATTAATATTCGGAAAAGTAGGTGGAGCCTACAAGAGCCAATCAAAATTCACCTATTGATTTTCAAGGGGAATATTGAAACTGCAGCCATTCTCACACTGTTAATAGCAGAGGCCTCAAACCTGCTACAGTCAGTCGTTAGGTGTTTGGGGTTCAAATTCAGTAAAGGGACGTAGCCAAAAACAGCCAGATTTCTTTGCTGGACAAACTGCTTCCATTAGCACAATTTTGATGCCAGGAACCCAAAAGCTCACAAACTTGGTCATTGAGTAGTGACTGTGTGTTAAGGCTACAAAAAGTGGGTGGAGTTAAAAACAGATTTTTCTGGGAAATTGTAAACTGCAGCCCTTCTTCACTGTTAATGGCAGGGTTCTCAAACTTAGCATAGCTGGTTACTGGGTGACTGGGATTAATAATCAGGAAAGTGGGTGGAGCCTAAAAATGCCAAATTAAAAATCACATGTCGCTTTTCAAGGAGAATATTAAAATTGCTGCCATTGTTGCACTGTTAATGGCACAAGCCTCAAACCTGGTACAGTTGGTCATTGGGTCACTGAGGTTCAAATTCAGAAAAGGGGACAGAGCCACAAACAGTGAATCAGATTTGTTTCATTTCATGGGAAAATACAAATTATTGATGCCAAGGACCCCAAAACTCACAAACTTGGGCATTGAGTAGTGACTTTGTGTCCAGGTTACAAAAAGTGGGCAGAGCCAAAAACAAATTTCACTGGGAAAGTGTAAACTGCAGCCCTTCTTACACTGTTTATTTCAGGGTTCCCAATCTTTGCCCAGATGGTCACTGACTGAGATATTCAGGTAAGTGGGTGGAGCCTATAATAGCCAATCAAAATTCACCTGTTGATTTTCAAGTGAAATATTTAAATTGCTGCCATTTTTACACTGTTAATAGCAGATGCCTCAAACCTGCTACAGTTGGTCATTGGGTGACTGGGGTTCAAATGCTGGAGAGGGGTGGAGCCACAAACAGCCTATCTGATTTGTTTAATTTCTATGGGAATATACAAATTATTGATGCCAAGGACTCCAAAGCTCACAAACTTGGTCATTGAGTGTTTGTGTGTTAGGATTAGAAAGTAGGCGGAGCCAACACCAGTCAAATACATACCCGGGCAACGCCGGGTCATCAGTGGGTGGAGACATACAAATTTCACTGGGAAAATGTACACTGCAGCCATTCTGTTAATGGCAGGGTTTTTAAACTTTGCACAGTTGGTCACTGGGTGACTGGGATTAATATTCAGAAAAGTGGGTGGAGCCTACAAAAGTGAATCAAACTTCACCTTGTCGGGCGTTTTGTCAATGTTTGTATAACTTGTTTAAAAATAAATATAAAATCAAAAATGTAAATGTAACGCTCCTGGGAAAATAGGAGGAGCTAAAATACAAACATACGCCTAACTGTGTGAGCTTGTTTTCCGAGGTTTTACAGTACTGGTTTAAACATGCAAATAAATGTGGACCAATTTATAAAAATATCAATTTAATATCGAATAAATATTACAATATCAAAACAATATAATATTGCACTTTTGATATAAAACAAAACTCATAAGGTCATTCTTATAATAAGCAATGAGCTGGATAATAATTTCAGTAAAACATAAAAATGTTATTATACTTATTCACCAATACAAAAGGCTTAAACCAATTAGCAGTCAACTCAAATACAGTGCAGAGATAGGACTCATCAAATATGGCCGTCGGCCCTGTTACTCCATTTACCACAGGGTCTCTGGAGACAAAATGGATGAATTGAACGACAACAAAATGGCTGTTATCAAAATCAAAATGGCTGCTATCAAAAACAAAATGGTGGCTATCAAAAACAAAATGGTGGCTATCAAAAACAAAATGGTGGCTATCAAAAATCAAAATTGCGCAGTCCAAAATCAAAAATGCGCTATCCAAAATAAACTGGCTGATGTCAGCTATACCATTCAATATAACAAATTTAGGATGACTCAGTGGATCTGACGACTGGGCGTTGCCCCACAATCGCTATGCAATCAACTATAAATGACAGGAATTTTCCCTCTGTCTACACTTTAACCTCCGCTGGCCTGTGTTACTACACAGAGCAGGCGGGTAAAATACATATAATTTTGGAATAAAATATCTATTGAGTCGTCCTAAACTTGGTTAGGTGTGGCTTGCACATGCTGCGGCAAAGTATCAAAATATCTAGAGGAGGTAGCTTGAAAGGTCTAGTTTTTTTATCCAAGACTGAGTTAAACAGCCAGTTATCAATGAACATATGGTAGAACTTAGGTGAGTTGTTTCCAACTTGCAACTTTGGAAAAGCTCACCCCTTTTTAAAATATCAACCAATGAAATTCAATCAATACATCATATGTTCAGATATTCTGCGCTGTAATAAGCCGTCTAACTAACAAGAAAATCAGAACTGGGTTCAAGTATAGTCACCAAGATGGCCTCTGGGCGTGTTCCTCTTAGGCGTGGCTGTGTTCAGATGGCATGAATCCTCTATGTCCTGGTCTGCTCAGATCTCTTGATGGTCTGATTCCTTTTCTCATTGAATGACCCCTCTCTTCTTATTCCCCTCACTACCTATGATCCTGCCCAGGAGATTAAATCTTCCAACCTATCACAAGGCAGTAGGAGTGATCAGTGGGAGTGATCAGTCACTAATCTTTAACTCAAGTGTAATGTTGGATTTCACCCTCTGGAGGTGCTGTTGGCTAACTAATCACCTTATTAATGGGATATGTGGCAAAATTAAAGACATTTTGATTGTGTTTTATTATAGCCCAACAGTGAATAAATCAATGTTATAATTCCTCTATGGATAGCTGATCTGGATGGGATCACTGGTTATTATTTATTATACAGTGACCTTTTCTACCATATTTAAGATAGATTGGATTTGATCCAAAAATCATTGGCATGCTTAAAACCACCATGGATCTCTCATTATAACACATTGTGCTTGTTAGCAGGGTTTTATATCTCTAACATTATTGTTTAACATACAACACTGGTAAACATATAGCATTTCTATATCATTCTGGATATATTCATTCAAATAATCTTTATATTAATACATATACAATGCCATAACCTTTTTTATATTCATTCTTAATTGTTATGCAATGATGCATACATGTGCTGTCTGTTTTCTTAACCTAGATGGGGAATTGTAATATAACTTTATGCTTTTTAATATGAACTATTGCTGACAGCACAGTCAATATATTTCCCAAGCTCTGTTTTTGTGTCTGAACCTTGGAAACACATACATTGTGCAAGGAAAACAACCCCCATCCAAGGCTTCTATGCATTAAATACAGCCAGGTCTGAGCCATTGTTTACAAAAACTGGTTCATTTACCGACAAAAGCTAGTTAAGGTCTGGTCTGTCTCTTTCATTGTCCTAAGACTCTTCTTGTTGGGCAATTGTTTGGTCAAACAAGGTACTTGTCTGCTTCCATTGTTCAAGTAAGGTGAATGAGATTACCTATTGCAAATAGCACCTCAGCTGACTGCCTGTTGTTCAACATCTGACCTTCCTTTAGAGACACATACAAGTCAGCTTTGTAGGGCAATATTACATCGCCATATTAAAATAATCTATACATTTCTAAATAATCAATGCACCTATATTAATCTATAATAACCCTGATCATCAGAAAGTCTTTGTCTCCTGTACCTTAGGGGAAGGAAATTAATTAGGTTTTATTTGTATTTGATCATGTACAATTCAGTTTATTGGGAAAATGATATTCCGCCATATGGAAATCTCGACACATCCCCCTTTTCTTTTGGAATGTTCCAGGGTGTGACCATTTCAAAAGAACAACAAGGATTATTAAACGTTTTACGTTTTCTTCATTCCTGTGGGAACGCGTTGTGAATAACCTTTGTTTTGTATTGGTAATCCAAGTATGAAAGGGAAAAATGGACTTTAAACATTGTCTTCATCACATTGAAGTTTATGTTTCACGCCTCAAGAAAAATAAACTTGGCAAATGATACTCTTGCTGTAAACAAACAGGTTTCCTCTTGCTGCAAAGGTAGCAAACAGCAACTGTAACAGTGATGAACTGCTTTGGGCTTTGGTTCAAATAAAAGGATTTTCCGGATCTGTTTCAAGATTTGAACAACTCACTCCTGTGAGTATCTGGTGTGCAACAGGTATCAGACTTGCATCTCCATCAAATGGACCTCGGATACATCAGCTCGTCATTCAACGACACATCGCGGGTTTAGGCTCATCTGGACCCTCTAGGATAGGAACATCTATCTGGTCATGATGAACTCCGCGGCATCCGGTAACATCATGGATGCTGGATCTGGCACCACATTTGGCTCGGCACTCTTCCCCAAGATTAGGATTGCGTAAAGGATGGCAATCATCAGGTGGGACATCTTTGCGCCGGTATGAATCTTTGTGTCTAGTAGATATTAAATGCATCATTAGGTATACCTGTCAGGAGAAAAATAATTTATTAGCATACATTTCCAGATTGCTCAATTCTCCGCAACTGTGAGCTAGGGTGACATATACGCAACTGATTAATATGCACCCATTTTTCAACAAAGTCATCCCCCTTAGGGATCTTAACCTTGTACACTACAGGAGACAACTTATCGGTGATTGGATATGGGCCCTTCCATGAAGGTAGGAACTTCTTCTCCTTTACCTGGTCTCTGGCGAAATTATATAGATAAACTTTGTCATCAACCTGATACTCCTTTTGTGTAGTTTTGAGGTCATAGTACGTTTTCGTACTGACTGCGGCTTTTCCGATGTTTCTTTGAGCAAATGCAAAGGCATGCTGGAGGTGCTTTCGTAAGTTCTCCACGTATTGATGTGCAGTAGTTGCATTCATCAAGTTGTGATCTGTGGTTTTGTAAAGCAAATGCTGGGGTAACACCATCTTTCTACCTGTGAGCATCTCAAATGGGGAAAGTTTGGTTGCTGCGCTTGGAGTAGCTCTAATAGCCATAAGAACTAGTGGCAGCTTGACATCCCAGTCTTTACCTGATTCGCTAACAAATTTTTTCAGGATATTTACAATGGATTGATTGTAACGCTCCACTCCACCACTAGAGGCTGGTCGGTAAGCTATGTGTAGCTTCCGTTTTACCCCTAGGATTTCCCACATTTTGGTCATTACTTCACTGGTGAAGTGACTTCCACGATCAGATTCGATGCGCTGTGGAAGACCAAATCGGGAAAATATGTGGTTAATGAGCAGTGATGCGCACACACTGGAACTGCATGTTTTACTTGGTAGACATTCTACCCATTTAGTGAACAGGCATGTTACGGTTAACATATACCGGTTTCCTTTTGAGGACGTTGTTACTGGACCAATAAAATCGATCTGGATGTCTGACCATGGCATAGCTATGCCTCTTTTCATCAGCGGTGCCCTGTGAGTGGGACCTTGTGGCTGGAATTGAGGGCATATCAAGCACCCTTGACAATATGTCCTGACATCCTGTAACATGTGTGGCCAGTAAGCGTAGTCTCTTAATAACTCATACGTTATTTTCTCTCCTCGATGACCAGCTGTCGGGGCATCATGAGCATGTTGCAACATCAAACCCCGATATGCTGCGGGTACTACCCATTGCGTAATACCATTTTTCGAGGTTCGTATCAGCAATCCATCCTGTAATGAAAATTGTGACACACCTTTCATCAGAATACGTAATTCTTCGTTGTCACTGCAGTCTTCCACGGTGATGGGATAATCATGTGGACTTCCAATATGTTTATAAAACAAACCAATAACGGGATCCCCCTTTTGGCTCGCAATGAGATCCTCATTAGGAGAATCTTGACTCCACATTGCTACACTGGGTTGAGACTCCTTTTGGGCCTGCCCCCTAGTGGTGACATTTACTTCGATAGTTCCCATGAGGTCATTGATATCGAAGATTTCACCATCAATGGCTGCTTTCTTAGCGAGGGAATCTGCTAGATCGTTCCCATCTTTATCAGCGCCAGGGTGTTTCGAATGACCCCTTACCTTTTTCCAATAAATGGTAAGGTCGTGGGTATTAACCAGTTCATCAATTTTACAAAACAATTTACCATGTTTGACTGGCTTTTTGTTACTCCTTGTCATGCTAGTCCTTTTCCAACTGGGAAAATATTCCACAAAACTGTTCCGAACATACTCAGAATCTGTTATCAAAACAAATTCCTTAAGGTCATGTTCGATAGCCATTTGTATAGCTTTATACACGGCAGCGAGTTCTGCGACCTGGCTACTTTTGGGACCAATTTTGTATCCCGCAGATATCTCTGGAAATATGTTATTCCATACGATACCGATACCTGCAACCAGCATCTTTTCATCTCCTTCTGTGTGAAAAGAACAGCCGTCAACATATGCACATGGTAGTGATTTGCAGTACTCCTCTTCATAGGATTTATATGGAGATAGAGATTGCTCTTCCAGAAAATCGTTTTCTGGTGGCTCATCTTTATGTTCCACATGAGAGCAATCATGGAGTTCAGCTAATCCTTGAGCAACTGGATTTTTAGTATCCTGTTTATATTTGATTTCCAGTGGCCATCCCATTAGGGACATTGTCCATGCAGTTATCCTGCTGTTTGACAGGTTACCTTCTTTTATTTGGTCACTTTGTAAATATTGTAGTGATTGGTGTGCAGTTTCCACAATGATCTTTTCACCTTGAATAAAACTTCTGAAATATTGCAAAGCCCACACAGTTGCTAATAATGCCTTCTCGCAATTATTAAATTTGACTTCAACTGGTGATAATGATTTGCTGGCATAAGCAATTATTTTATTCAGTCTTTCTTGCTTTTGGAAAAGAACTGCACTTACACTCTTGTCGGTAAAACCTGTTTCAACATAGAAGGGTTTACCACCTTCTGGATAAGCAAGGCATGGGGCCTGTATGAGTTTTGTTTTAAGCTCAGATACAGCTTGTTCATGGCACTCATTCCATTCCCATTGTACTCCTTTCTTTAGCAGCTGCAATAGCGGCTTTGTAATCTCAGCATAGTTATCTATGAACTTGCGAGAATAATTCATCATCCCCAGGAATGATCTCAGTTCCTTGAGATTTGTGGGGGACTTCGTATTTTTGATTGCTTCCACTTTCTTTTTCTGTGGATTAATTCCTTCTGCAGTAATTTCATGTCCCAGGAAATTTACCTTGGATCGGCACCATTGAGCTTTCTGTAGGGAAAGTTTAACACCTGCTTCTCTTAGTTGATTTAATACATATCTCAACTCTGAAATATGTTCCTCAAAGACTGTACTTTTGATAAGGATATCATCGACATAAGTTAGTGTACCTCGTTCTGCTGCATCAGGCATTGCTTTGTGCATAAACACAGCAAATTCGTGGCCTGCGTTGATGTATCCGAAAGGCGTCCGGGTCCACGCAAATTGTCTATTACCGAATGTGAACGCCAGTTTGTATTGATCCCTTTCATCCACTTTAATTGTCCAATATCCTTGTGCGCAGTCAAGGGCTGTGAATATTTTAGACCCTTGGATTTGCGCCAAGCATTGGTCAATGTATGGTACGGGCCAACCAGACATGTAGACACGTTTGTTTAGTTGTCTCAAGTCTGAGCATAGACGGAATTGCCCATTCGGTTTGAGGACTCCGAGTACTGGATGATTGAAGGAACTGTGTACTGGTCGGATAATACCTTTCTTTTCCAGGTTCTTAACTATTTCCGATAGTGACTCGTAGGCTGCTAGCGGAAGTCGATATTGTTTGATAAACACAGGGGGTGCGTCTGGATCAGTCAGGATTCTCGTAACATGCAGGTTAGTTTCCCCACAGTCATAAGAGTCCTTGGCAAACATATCCTGGAAATCCCAGAACAGTTGCCTTAGCTGCTGTCGTTCTGATTCACTAGAACATCCATCAGATATAGAGAGCTGTTCTTCCACCCGTTCCTGAAATTCTGGGAAAATCTCAGGTTGACCTACCTCATAAGCTTCTTCAAGCCTATTAGTTAAGTCATTTGGGGTGTAACATGCTTGATCCTTACCCTGCTGGAGTGATTGATACTCACTTTCATTGATCTCATGGTTGAAAATCAATGATGTTTCCTCGACATGACATGTACCTTCCTCAGGACTGAAAGGATAAACAGAGTATATGCTGAACAATCCTTCAGGTGTTGAGAAATATTGTTGGTCCACTATTTGTTCTTCTGTCAAATATTCATCAGGTATTATTCCAATGACTTCATTTTGGAATCCAAAAGTGTAATATTCTGAGTCAATGGCTAAGCCAATCATTGTATCCTCCTGTAACGTGATACTATGAGGGCTCATGTTTTGCATGACCATATATAATGGTTCCTGATGAATATTTATTAGGGGAATTGGTTTTTACCTTCAACCCCAATTGTTGCATCCGATTGGATAAACAAATCAATGCATCTGCATTTCTCATCTTTTGCCCCTTCTTTACTTGAATGGGTAAAAGAAATGATTTGCAACCTTCAGGGATTTTTACTTTTTCAGCGACAGTGATATCCACTGCATATGGTATCCGCTGTCCCCATCTCAGGGCTTGTTCTCTATCCTGGAATTCCTCTGGGTTTCCGGATAATTTGGACCACAGAACATTATTAACCAGATCAACCTGTATGGCAAATCGGTGAATAATGTCGTTTCCTAAGTACATTTGGTACTGTGGTTCCTTTAACACACTGAAGACATGTTTTGTAGATTTGTTTCCCAGAGACACAGATAAGATGCATTTTGCAATTACATGATGACTCTGGTTATCGTTATCCAGATCGTGGATCCATTCCTGTGTGGAGATAAATTTGATTACCTGAGAGTCGGTAACCTGCTTCAGCAATCCTAGGCTTATGTAGCTGGCCTCAGATTTGAGATCCAACTTGGCATATTTTATCCGAGCAATATTATTTACCTGCACGGGAACCAGCACATTATCATTGATTTTCTCGATTTCAACCAATGCCTGTGTATGCTTGGTTATGCCTGCCACTTCCTGGTTTCCCCCTTTAAAGGAAATAGTTAACACATCCTCTTCAAGGACTATCTTTTCAATCTTATCCTTTCGGATATTTATGATGTGAAAAGCAGTGTTAGCATTTTCCTCGGGTTTACCGTTTTTCAGGATCGTGACTTCTGGTATCTGACTGTTCCGGAAATGGATTTCAACAGAGTTAGGCCTTTCCTCAATCGTATGGCAGCTGCGTTGCGATTGTGCATTGCTGGAGCGCTCAAAATCAATTGGAGTATTGACTTGAGCCCATATTGCTTCATTTATGAAGTCAATTATGGAATTTAGTCGTTTGAGCAAATCGATTCCAATGATCAATCTATCATATGGAAGATCAACAATCAAAGTTGGATGTTTAATGATCTTTTTACCGATCTTATATGTCAGCCAGGATGTGCCTTTTACTTGTAAACTATTACCACCAACGCTTATCAGCGCACCGTCAAAGGCTTTTAATCTTGGCTTCCTTTGTGATGAATCCAAGATCTGCTGGTAATAGTTAAAAGACAGAATAGTAACCTGGGAACCGGTATCCAGTAAACCTGGGATCGGTCCGATACATCCATCTTGTAGATGGGTATCGATAAAATACCGGCCATCTACCTGTTCAAGATTGCAAAGAAAATTGGAATGTTTTTCCATTTGTTGCTTCAGAGAATGATCTCTCTGTAGCGTCAGGGTATTAGGAACTTGTTCCTCCTGATTCTGCCTGCAAGGCATTTGGGTTCCCATGGATTCTACCAATGGGACAATCTGAACAGAGGGTACTTCACGCTCTGGCTCAAATGACATAATATCACCCATTTGTGGTGAAATATCAAGAACATTAGACTTCCCTTCCTCGACCTGGGGTAGGTCGGTACATTGCACATCATTTTCATTACTCGTATTTAGTATTGCCATATCCATTTCCGTATAGTGATTTGTCTCGGTTTCCTTTAGTTGGCAGAGCTGGGCCCTGCCTCCCCAGCTAAAAAATCCTCATGCTGTCTTCCTGCAGATCCCTGAGCCAACTTACCCATCATGTCACTCAATTTGTTCACTTGATCAACAAGCTGATCAAACCTATTAGGTCGGCGAGGGTTCTGGTTCCTGGGATCATATCTGTTCCCTGCGGGTGATCCACTCCTAGGTGAGTTAGGTGGTGATCTACCCCTAGGTGAATTAGGTGGGTGCTGTCTCCTTTCCCACTGCTGCCTGGGTCGGTTATCCCATTGTCTATATCTTTGGGGTCGTCTGTACCCCTGGGGTTCTCTATATCCCTGGTAACCTCTATACCTTTGACTACCCTGGTTTCCTTGGTAACCCTGGTATCCTTGATACCTGCGATTGAACCGAGGACGGTAGACCTGGTTCTCAGAACCTGAGCTATCCCTATCTGACCCTTTAGGATTTTGTGGTCTGTTTTGATTAGGGTTTTGTTGCTGTCTTTGGCCCTGCTGGATAGGTACTTTTGCAGGAGGTATTTTCTTCTGTTGGGATTCAAGGTTTAGGTCCGCTTTCACTTTGGTTTCTTCTACTCTGTGCTCTGGGTACTTTCTGTTGTTCCTCCCACTTACGTTGGAACTCCCACTGATGTTGAACAGCAGTGTCGCTGAGGTAACCATTTTCTCTAGGGAGTTTCCGAAGTCTAACTCATTGGCCATGCTTAACTTTATTTGGGTAGGCAATGCATCATAATATGCCTGTTTAAAATCAAGAGACTCCCAGTTAGGATTCCGATATGCCAAACTGTAAGAGTTTTTTAGCACAGAAAGGAATTCTCGGGGGCTCTGATCGGGTCGACAAGTAAGTCGATACACATCTCGTTTTGCTTCTGAGATAGTGCGATACGGCCCAAACTCCAGCTTCACTTCGTGTGAAACTGCTTGCCATCTAATGATACCTCGCTCCTTAAATGAGGTGAAATGGTGGCGGTATCTGTCATCAAAAACCCATGGGAGAAATCTGATTTTGTCTGCTTCAGACAGATTTAAAGAGTCCATAGTGGATTCATACAACTCCATGTGGGATGCTATTTGCGCTGAACCCTTTTTAGTGAACTTTGGCACAGCGGTGTTTAAGAATTTTATGATGCTGGCCGAGCTCTGTTTTTCTTGGGGGTACTGATTATTTCCCCTATTTGACTCCCCCCTATACGTACCTTTCCCCCTTCTTGGGATAGGGCTGGATTCTCGCTTTCTCTCATCAGCCTCCAATTCATCTGAATCAATATCAGCAAGGGAGTCGTGACCTTTATGGGAATCATCATACCTAGGGGCCCTCATTTGCATATCTCTCTCTGGAGAGGAATCCAAATGTTGATCTTTAGGGACCCTTGTACTGTCATCGATTATGGTATTCATAGTCTTACATACCGTCTCCATACGATCCAACATGCCTTGCCATTTTAGGTCATATGGAGTGAGTATTGGCGGGCAAGGGCTGGATGATCTATCGAGTCTACCTGCCTGTTGGATTTTGAAGTACTGCTGTTGTAGTTCTTCAAAATCCTGTTTAAGTCTGCGATGCGCTTCACGATTCCGTTCGGCGTCTCTTTCCAGACTTTTGATCGCTACCTCCCTGTCTGAAATATCAATCATTAATTGGTCTCTATCAGCCCTTATAATTTGAAGATCTGATTCCACATCCCGTAACTGGGAGTTCAATGATTGGACGTTTCCCTCTGTTCCTTGCAATTGGGATCTCAACTGTACAATCTCTTTTTTCCTAGATTGTGCAAGAATATCTACCTCTAATAACCCATATAACACAGAGGGTAGGGCGCCTAACAACCTCTTCTTCAGTTCGGAATCCGAGGTTATTGTGATCATACATGAAAGATAGTGATCCACCATACCTTTAGATTGAAATATACAATCAGCTTCCTGTTTTACACTTTTCCTCATTCTGCCTATCCATTCATCTACTTCCTCATTATATTTTAGTTGTATAAATATAAATTCCACAATTTTTCGGAACGTCTGTTCCAAATGCAGTTCTGAATCACTACCTGTAGCACTCATGATTCAATAGCCAATGCAATAAAACCAGCTCAATAAAACGTTTTTACACTGTTTAAACCAGTAATGGAAAGTAAACGGATCTCGCTGGGGCCTCCAATTCTATGTCGGGCGTTTTGTCAATGTTTGTATAACTTGTTTAAAAATAAATATAAAATCAAAAATGTAAATGTAACGCTCCTGGGAAAATAGGAGGAGCTAAAATACAAACATACGCCTAACTGTGTGAGCTTGTTTTCCGAGGTTTTACAGTACTGGTTTAAACATGCAAATAAATGTGGACCAATTTATAAAAATATCAATTTAATATCGAATAAATATTACAATATCAAAACAATATAATATTGCACTTTTGATATAAAACAAAACTCATAAGGTCATTCTTATAATAAGCAATGAGCTGGATAATAATTTCAGTAAAACATAAAAATGTTATTATACTTATTCACCAATACAAAAGGCTTAAACCAATTAGCAGTCAACTCAAATACAGTGCAGAGATAGGACTCATCAAATATGGCCGTCGGCCCTGTTACTCAATTTACCACAGGGTCTCTGGAGACAAAATGGATGAATTGAACGACAACAAAATGGCTGTTATCAAAATCAAAATGGCTGCTATCAAAAACAAAATGGTGGCTATCAAAAACAAAATGGTGGCTATCAAAAACAAAATGGTGGCTATCAAAAATCAAAATTGCGCAGTCCAAAATCAAAAATGCGCTATCCAAAATAAACTGGCTGATGTCAGCTATACCATTCAATATAACAGATTTAGGATGACTCAGTGGATCTGACGACTGGGCGTTGCCCCACAATCGCTATGCAATCAACTATAAATGACAGGAATTTTCCCTCTGTCTACACTTTAACCTCCGCTGGCCTGTGTTACTACACAGAGCAGGCGGGTAAAATACATATAATTTTGGAATAAAATATCTATTGAGTCGTCCTAAACTTGGTTAGGTGTGGCTTGCACATGCTGCGGCAAAGTATCAAAATATCTAGAGGAGGTAGCTTGAAAGGTCTAGTTTTTTTATCCAAGACTGAGTTAAACAGCCAGTTATCAATGAACATATGGTAGAACTTAGGTGAGTTGTTTCCAACTTGCAACTTTGGAAAAGCTCACCCCTTTTTAAAATATCAACCAATGAAATTCAATCAATACATCATATGTTCAGATATTCTGCGCTGTAATAAGCCGTCTAACTAACAAGAAAATCAGAACTGGGTTCAAGTATAGTCACCAAGATGGCCTCTGGGCGTGTTCCTCTTAGGCGTGGCTGTGTTCAGATGGCATGAATCCTCTATGTCCTGGTCTGCTCAGATCTCTTGATGGTCTGATTCCTTTTCTCATTGAATGACCCCTCTCTTCTTATTCCCCTCACTACCTATGATCCTGCCCAGGAGATTAAATCTTCCAACCTATCACAAGGCAGTAGGAGTGATCAGTGGGAGTGATCAGTCACTAATCTTTAACTCAAGTGTAATGTTGGATTTCACCCTCTGGAGGTGCTGTTGGCTAACTAATCACCTTATTAATGGGATATGTGGCAAAATTAAAGACATTTTGATTGTGTTTTATTATAGCCCAACAGTGAATAAATCAATGTTATAATTCCTCTATGGATAGCTGATCTGGATGGGATCACTGGTTATTATTTATTATACAGTGACCTTTTCTACCATATTTAAGATAGATTGGATTTGATCCAAAAATCATTGGCATGCTTAAAACCACCATGGATCTCTCATTATAACACATTGTGCTTGTTAGCAGGGTTTTATATCTCTAACATTATTGTTTAACATACAACACTGGTAAACATATAGCATTTCTATATCATTCTGGATATATTCATTCAAATAATCTTTATATTAATACATATACAATGCCATAACCTTTTTTATATTCATTCTTAATTGTTATGCAATGATGCATACATGTGCTGTCTGTTTTCTTAACCTAGATGGGGAATTGTAATATAACTTTATGCTTTTTAATATGAACTATTGCTGACAGCACAGTCAATATATTTCCCAAGCTCTGTTTTTGTGTCTGAACCTTGGAAACACATACATTGTGCAAGGAAAACAACCCCCATCCAAGGCTTCTATGCATTAAATACAGCCAGGTCTGAGCCATTGTTTACAAAAACTGGTTCATTTACCGACAAAAGCTAGTTAAGGTCTGGTCTGTCTCTTTCATTGTCCTAAGACTCTTCTTGTTGGGCAATTGTTTGGTCAAACAAGGTACTTGTCTGCTTCCATTGTTCAAGTAAGGTGAATGAGATTACCTATTGCAAATAGCACCTCAGCTGACTGCCTGTTGTTCAACATCTGACCTTCCTTTAGAGACACATACAAGTCAGCTTTGTAGGGCAATATTACATCGCCATATTAAAATAATCTATACATTTCTAAATAATCAATGCACCTATATTAATCTATAATAACCCTGATCATCAGAAAGTCTTTGTCTCCTGTACCTTAGGGGAAGGAAATTAATTAGGTTTTATTTGTATTTGATCATGTACAATTCAGTTTATCGGGAAAACGATATTCCGCCATATGGAAATCTCGACAACCTGTTGCTTTTCAAGGGGAATATTTAATTGCTACCATTCTTAAACTGTTAATGGCACAGGCCTCAAACCTGGTACAGTTGGTTATTGGGTGACTGGGGTTCAAATTCTTAAAAGGGGGTGGAGCCACACAAACTCAACAGATTTGTTTCATTTCAATGCAGATTATTGATACCAAGACCGCAAAGCTCACAAACTTGGTCAGTGAGTAATTGTGTGTTAGGGTTAGAAAAAGTAGGCGGAGCCAACACCAGCCAAATACATACCCGGGCAACGCCGGGCAATCAGCTAGTAAGTGATAAAGATGCTAAGCCTACATTCAAAACTTTTTCTGCTGTTATGATTTGGAGTTATCACATACTTAAGGAAACACTGGCCCTTTAGTAGTCGTGCCAAAGAATTGCATGCTGGGGGCTCTTTTTATCTATAATCTATTCCTCCTCTTCCCTTTATTTCCCTGACAGTTCCTTATCTGAAACCTAATGCACTACTCACTTGTGTTTACAAGCAAGGCTGAGGTGACTCAGCGATTGGAGGAGACAAGAAAAAAAATAAAGGGCAGAAATGACATCACGAGTTAGCCTTAACTGTGGGCAAAAGACATGGCCCCCACTAGGAACAGAATTCTCGTAATTTACTATATAACATTCACTGAAATAAAAATGTGGACAGTATAATACATGTGTTATGTAAGTAGATCAAGTATTTATCTACTTATGTATGTGTTTTTTTTTTCCCTGGCATAGTATGGCTGATCCTACTGCTTTAAAGCGAAATTGTGGCCAAGAATTGAACTTCATTCCAATCAGTGCTGATACCCCCCTTTTACATTATTATTATTATTATTATTATTATTATTATTATTATTTATTGTATTTATATAGCGCCAACATATTACGCAGCGCTGCACAATAGATAAAAGGGTTAACATACAAGGTAGGACATACAGGAAACTCACAACAAAACAAGATCATGCAAATGATTTGATAATACAGTGTCATAGGTCAAAATAGAGACTGTTCTAGTCCACAAGAGGGGTGATTGTCAGTAAGATTGCATAATCAAGCTGGAAACACTAAGGGAGATGGCCCTGCCAGAGGCTTACAATCTAAAGGGTGGGGGTGGAGACAATAGGTGTATCTGTTGAGAGGGTGTCTAACAGAACATATTATGGTGCTGGTGTAGGGGGGTATACGAGCATGAAAGGGTGAGTCTTGAGAGCTTGTGTGAAGGTATTAAAGGTGGGGGTGAGTCTGGTGGCTGGAGGGAGCGAGTTCCAGAGAGCAGCTTATTGCGGGTGGACCTGGCATTCCAGAGGCCACAGGAAACACGGAGTGAATGCCTAGGGGTAGGATTGATAGGAATAAGGTTATGCCGAGGGGGTGTGTGGGTAGAGTTTGGGGGGGAGGGAAGGGAGGTGCTTGGGGGTTGAGGGCCAAAAGGGAGTCTAAGGACAAAAGGGGAGAGGGTGCGGGGAAACAGAAGGGGGACAAGGTGTAGAAGGAGGTGGAGGTAGAGCATGTGGTGATGGGGGAGAGCGAGATGGGGAGGGAGATAGCTTGGAAATGGTGGAGGGGTAAGGGAGTGAATAGGAGGGAACATTTTGTACTGATGGGATAAGGTAGAATGGGGTGTGGAGAGTGGAAGCATAGACAGGGGGACAGCAGTTAGACCAAGATGAGATAAATGTCACCAATGATGTGGCTGAAGGGGTTCAGCAAAGTTGCATCAGTAATCAATCTGGTAAGAAGCAGTCCACAGGAGATCATCAGTGAAGTTGGCAGAACATCAAGGATGGCCCAAAAAAAAAATTAAAAAAAAAATCCAGCTGTGTGTGATTGGTAGATGGGGTGTCTGGTTGGTAATGACGTAGCTTGTCTGGAGGTCGGCGATGGATCAGCTGATAGGGAGTTCAGCAGTGGAGCAGTTAGCGAAGATCAGCAGAGGTGTGGTTGGTGAGGCACGGTGAAACCATCAGTAGTTTGGTAAGTGGGTGTGCAGTGCTTAAATTTAGCTGGCTGTATGTTTAGCTGGTGTATGTTCAATATGGTATTGAAGGTACTTCTATGCAGGGTGTAGAAAATCAGTAGATGAACAACAGGCCCAGAGTTCTGTGCTAGTTCACTTCTGTTCCCTTCTGGCTCAATTCTGGTATAATTCGGTTTGTCTAAAGTACCCTTAAAATTAATACCCTTTAAATTTATACCCTGCTGACCAAGGTCATGCTGACTATATGATCTACTAATATACCCCTGACTAGATTGATGCTAACAAGCAGACATGAGAAATCTATTCCTTTTCACAAACGGATCATCAAGGAGCTCTATATGGCTGATCTCGTGGTGAAGCCCCTCCAACAGGAGACTGTGAGGACCATTTTCCTGGCAGCTTCCTGTCTGTGATCCTTGTTGCATTGTGGGAAATAGCTGTTTACAGCTGTTTCCAACTGCCAAAAAAGCATGCAGCATCACCTGCCAGCAGAAAAAATGTTACCATGTGATAAGTGTGAGAATGTAAATCAAGGAGAGGAAAGCTTTTACAATGGGCAAACACTGACTAAATCATTTATACATAATTATTGTAAAAATGAAGCACTTTTTATTTTTACTACATAATTTTCACTGGAGTTCCTCTTTAGGGCTCTAATAGTTTATTTTAAAGTTTTGGACAGGATAGTTTTAAAATTGGAGTAATTATACAATAAGAGCCTGTTCAACATATTTCACAGCATTAGGAACATTAATATGAAAACGTAAACTTTATCTCTCTTCTCCAGGGTCCATGGTTCCTCGGCCAGCAGATCTGGTGAGTAGGTAGAGAACACTGTCTGTGGTGGGGTAATAATCTCATGTAGTGGGCATTCTGTAGAGTATATGTGTGTCGGGTGTGGGCTGCCCCTCTATACACAAATTTTTATCCAAAACATTACTTATCGGCATTGCTTGCATTTTATCTGTGTGGAAGCTCCTTTGTGAAATAATGTCAAATAATTCGCCTTCGAAGTGGCATTACATTTTAAATTACATTTTTGCATTCAACACAGTAAAAAAATTAATAGGAAAACAAGACTGTTCTGATGCCATTTAAATGCATAATTACACCTCGCTGATATCATTGCGGCTGCAGGACAAATGATCTGACTGACTCCTAAGTAACTGGTGAGAAAATAAAGGAGATAAAGTTATCTGCTTCCCCCCTGGATACAGCACAAATTTTTATACCTTCTTTACACAGTTTATTATACAGTTTATTATACCTACCAAACAATCTTTAAGTGTGGTGTCACAGTTAAAGCCAACCTAGCATGTACCATTATGATCAACCCGAGAGAAAAAGTAGCATGCTTAAGGATTTGTACTTTTTCAAAAGACAGCTTACATACTATGGCTGGGAATTGAACCCAGGTCTCAGTGTGTAGTAGGTATCTGACTTACTCCCTATACCACCAACCACACTACATGGTACATGCTAGGCTGGCTTTAGCATGCAGTGTGGTTGGTGGTATAGAGGGTAAGTCAGATACCTACTACACACTGAGACCTGGGTGTTGTAAGGGCCTTGCCATAACATAGATATTATGGTAGCTAAGACTACTCCTGGGCTTTTCTTGTGGTTGAAGAGATGAGTGAACTGTGACACCACACTTAAAAAAAAAAAAAAAAAAACAGCAAACCGTGAAGCTTCCCCATATTGGAGCATTTGATTTGGTAAAGTCTTAAGCCAATGTGTTGACTCACCACACAGCCCTGCACCCAGCATGTGTCTCGTATGACTGTCTATAAGTACGCTTTAGGTTAGCAGGAATGGTTGCATGGCCACCTAGCTTTTCATCCTTCCCACCCTTGCCCTGGAATCTTCTAGACTTCAAAGTGCTGTCCTTTGCTGTGTGTGGTTGTTGGTATAGTGGTGAGCATAGCTGCCCTCCATGCAGTGGACCTGGGTTCAATTCCCAGCCAAGGCATGTGAGCTTGCTTTTGACATAATACAATGTCTGCAAGAAAAATCACTGCAAAACGAGAGAGAGAGATTGATTGATTTTGTGTTTCAATTCCAGATTCCGCGGAAATTAAAATTTTTCTGCAGAATTCCGTTTGAGAGGTATAGCAATTCCGTTCCGACCGGCGAAATCGGAATTGAGCTAATTCCAGCCACAATTACGGAATTAAGAATTCCGCGGAAAGCGGCGAGCATCCCTAGCCTGTACCTATGTTTGGGGGGGGGGGGGGGGGTAAGGGGAAAGTTGCAAGGATGTTTTGGAACAAGGGTAGGAGACGCCCAATGCAAAAACCAATAATAGATATAGGGTATAATGCCTAGTACACACCATACAATTTTCAGTAAGATTTTCTGTTAGATTTACCTGCCAGATAGATAATTTCCAACATGTTGGAAATTATCTATCTAACCATCTATCTGCCTAGCAATTAAGCATTGTTCTGCTCAGCAGGAGATAACCAGAAGACAGTGCACCAGAGATGACCAGTCTCTACCAGAACTTTACAGAAAATGATCTAATTACAGTAAAATCTAACAGAAAATTGTATGGTGTGTACTAGGCATAAGGTAGAAGGATCATAGGGATGTAATGGGTGGCCAGAGGCTTGTGGTGAAAATGAGAGTAGCTTAGCTGAGCTGCCTAAGTAGGCAGTGCGGTTGAATTGGGGAACCTTACCTGGTTGATCCAGATCTTACTCCTACTCCTGGCAAAGAGAAGGTTGCTGGGCATTCTTAGAGGGTAGAAGGGGGGAAGCTTAAACTCATTTTTTTTGTACCTAATCAATCAAACCTTTTCTAGTGGAAGTTTCATCCCACTCTCAGTGTATGTATTAGTACGCCGCCCGGTCAGTTGGTTGCAGGGCGAGCCAAATGACAGCTCACCCTGCTACTGCTGAATCACAAGGCGGCATTGAATCCTAATCGCCCTCTGAGTCATAGCAACTCGGAGGAAGAAATCATTTGGGGTCCGGCAATCGCTGGCACCCTGAATTACCTTTATGTGGGGCGGGGAGTATAGCACTGCAGCTATAGCCACAACCTCATCTGACGCTTCACACCTTCGTGCGTGCACCTAGATTGCTTCGCCACTTTCATGCATTTTAGTTCTAATTTAACTAACAGGTGCTTTGTGCTGGGGTGCATCAAGCAAGACATATCTGTTCCAAAAGACACATAGAGCTTAATGCATGAAGTAGTGTTAAATCTACCATACACATGCACAGCGCAGGTTACTATAAGTGCGCACGGTCCTGTCAGCATAGCATGTTCTCCTAACTGCTGCGCCATGCACTCATAGCGTAACCATGATACTGCACTAGTGCTTTCGTTTCTACTGTAATTACCATAGTAGCGGCCACACTAGAGGAGTTACACAGTCACACTACGAGAGCATGACGCTGCAGGACTGCGCGTTGTGTCCGTGCGCTAATAGTAACCCGCGCTGTGTGTGCACAGTAGATTTAACGCTACTTCATGCATCGAGGCCATAGAGACAAACTACTATAGTAAATATAGAAAAGTGAAGAGTAATTATAGGTTGGGTACTCACAAAGAGTGGCCACCAGAGAGGCAACCATCCACAAGGCAGGTAAAGACAACAAGACTCTCCTCTCTGGTCTGCGAGTTGCTTCAGTATTGTTACACTCTGTAGAAAACTACACCCAACCTTCTTCTACCAGAGTGGACTAGATAAATGTACTAGGAGATGCCGAAACAAGAATTCAAGTGTACCTGTAGGGAACACAATTGCCCAATTTACATACCCTGGTTGCCTCAGTAGAGGAAAGCCTCTACTGGGACGCCCCAAACCATTCTGACAAGGTCTTGTAGAAGAGGTTTGCACGCTCTTGATTGTGGATGACCGCAAGGCAGCTTTTGCCTGCGCATTAACACAGAGATGGTCGGGCATGACATTTTCATGCTCTTTTACGTACTTCCAGAGCATTCTGGCATCCAGTGGTGGTCTCGAGGAGCACATGGGAAGCCCTGGAAGATCCAGAGGCCCCCCCTCTATTGAGGTGAGTATCTGACTTTTACCTTGTGCAAAGTTACAGATTTGTTTTGTAGTGAGCCTGAAGCCATTTTGAAATTAAAAACAAAAAACGATACTTACAGAAGCAGGGGAAAGTGAGAGGAACAAAGGCCCTATAGGACCCAGAGCCTTCTCGCTCCTTATGTATGTTTATTTATTTGTTTTTGTTTCTTGTTTTTTTCAAAATCACTTCAAGTCTGCTTTGAATAAATAAAAACAATTTAAAAGGAAGTAAGATATTGTCCTCAGAGATGCTCAAATCCGGATTCAGATGAAATCCGGATGGTTGTTATCCAGCTTTCATCCAGTTAAATGAAATCACCTGTGTGAAGGGGGGGGGGTTTGGGGGATGGTTTAATCTTACCATCATTACGTCTTCTTAGGTCCGTCCCTCGGCGCCTCCCATGATGCAGTCCAAGCGGCGGTCACGTGATTACAAACGCTTTCTCCTTCCGGTTTGAAGGCGATAGGTAAGATTAACCTTCACCCCGCCACAGGTGATTTCATTTAACTGGATGAAATCCGGATAACAACTATCCGGATTTCATCTGAGTCCGGATTTGAACATCTCTAATTGTCCTTACCTCAATAATCAATCCAAATGTAACTTTGTTAATGAATGTATTGGACTCTAAAATCAAACAATGCATTTCAATAGCTACAGTGGCTTGCAAAAGTATTCAACCCCCTTGATGTTTTCCACATTTTGTCACATTACTGCCACAAACATGAATCAATTTTATTGGAATGCCACGTGAAAGACCAATACAAAGTGGTGTACACATGAGCAGTGGAACGAAAATCATACGTGATTCCAAACATTTTTTACAAATAAATAACTGCAAAGTGGGGTGTGCGTAATTATTCAGCCCCCTGAGTCAATACTTTGTTGAACCACCTTTTGCTGCAATTACAGCAGCCAGTCTTTTAGGGTATGTCTCTACCAGCTTTTCACATCTACAGACTGAAATCCTTGCCCATTCTTCTTTGCAAAACAGCTCCAGCTCAGTTAGATTAGATGGGCAGAGTTTGTGAACAGCAGTTTTCAGATCTTGCCACAGATTCTCGATTGGATTTAGATCTGGACTTTGACTGGGCCATTCTAACACATGGATATGTTTTGTTTTAAGCCATTCCATTGTTGCCCTGGCTTTATGTTTAGGGTCATTGTTCTGCTGGAAGGTGAACCTCCACCCCAGTCTCAAGTCTTTTGCAGACTCCAAGAGGTTTTCTTCCAAGATTGCCCTGTATTTGGCTCCATCCATATTCCCATCAACTCTGACCAGCTTCCCTGTCCCTGCTGAAGAGAAGCACCCCCAGAGCATGATGCTACCACCACCATATTTGACAGTGGGGATCGTGTGTTCTGAGTGATGTGCAGTGTTAGTTTTCCGCCACACATAGCGTTTTGCATTTTGGCCAAAAAGTTCCATTTTGGTCTCATCTGACCAGAGCACCTTCTTCCACATGTTTGCTGTGTCCCCCAAATGGCTTGTGGCAAACTGCAAACAGGACTTCTTATGCTTTTCTGTTAACAATGGCTTTCTTCTTGCCACTCTTCCATAAAGGCCAACTTTGTGCAGTGCACCACTAATAGTTGTCCTATGGACAGATTCCCCCACCTGAGCCGTAGATCTCTGCAGCTCGTCCAGAGTCTCCATGGGCCTCTTGACTGCATTTCTGATCAGCGCTCTCCTTGTCCGGCCTGTGAGTTTAGGTGGATGGCCTTGTCTTGGTAGGTTTACAGTTGTGCCATACTCCTTCCATTTCTGAATGATCGCTTGAACAGTGCTCTGTGGGATGTTCAAGGCTTTGGAAATCTTTTTGTAGCCTAAGCCTGCTTTAAATGTCTCAATAACTTATCCCTGACCTGTCTGGTGTGTTCTTTGGACTTCATGGTGTTGTTGCTCCCAATATTCTCTTAGACAACCTCTGAGGCCGTCACAGAGCAGCTGTATTTGTAGTGACATTAGATTACACACAGGTGCACTCTATTTAGTCATTAGCACTCATCAGGCAATGTCTATGGGCAACTGACTGCACTCAGACCAAAGGGGGCTGAATAATTATGCACACCCCACTTTGCAGTTATTGATTTGTAAAAAATGTTTGGAATCATGTATGATTTTCGTTCCACTTCTCACATGTACACTACTTTGTATTGGTCTGTCACGTGTAATTCCAATAAAATTGATTCATGTTTGTGGCAGTAATGTGACAAAATGTGGAAAACTTCAAGGGGGCTGAATACTTTTGCAAGCCACTGTATTTCAATGGGTATTTCAATCTTCTTTAGGTCAATACAAAAAGGCCTTAAATACAAATGCAGCTTGATTGAGTGCTTAAATATGGGCTTTACAAATCACCTGGATAATTCACACTTTTACAAACCCTCCATACATTTCCATACACTTGACAACTGTGTTGTGTAGATGTGGCTTAAGGTGGCCATTAACGGTCCAATTTCTAGCAAAAAATTGTTTAAGCGATCATAAATTCTGATCGGATTGGTTGTAAATAATCTCAGTTGATGGGCACAATCGATTACAAACGATTATAAAAATAGTCGTCTGATTGGATTTTCGTCAAACCAAAATTTGGATTTTCTTGTTGGTTGTGATAGATAGGAAGCAAAGATTGGTTGGTTGATGGTGTAGTGAACGATTTTTCTTTCAGAATTCCTGATTGCTCGAACTATTTTTCACTAGAAATTGGACCATTAGTGGCCACCTTTAGGCTACATTCACAGTGGGATGTTGCGGAGCTGCATAATAAAGACTTGTAATGCAGCTTACCGCACTGCACTGATAATCCTATGGGACGTTCACAGTGCAACATTAGGGTGGAATTGTAACGTGTAGCGTTATGGTAACACACTGCTGCAGTGCATTACCTCTAAACACACACGTTACCATGTAGAGGAAAGCATTCTTTTCATTGCCTATATGTTTTACTGTACCTACTGTATGCGACGGTAACGCAGCATTAATGCTCATTACCACCTTTTTTTACATTGTAACGCAACGTCCCACTGTGAATAAGCCCTTAGTCTACAGTCAAGCAATAAGAGGAAGAGAATGGGCTTATTGAAGAGCAGTGCCTCCATCCTCTCCTCCATGTGAATAATTAATGTCACTGTCCTTCTCTTATAGGCCGCTGTTCTTATCGTATCTGTTCCCTGGATTCATTTTTTCGTTTACTCTTATGATGTGAGTAATTATCTTTTTTTTTTTTTTTTTTTTCTGTGCTCAGTATGACTTTTACAAACACTAGCCACATAATGACTGTCAAACAGCCAGTAGTCACCTGATTATATCTTCCTGCAGTCTGGCAAATATCTGTGCCATCCCCACTCTGGTAAAGGTCAGCAACATGCCCAAGTCTAATGTCCATCTGCACCACCCACCAGTCTAACATTCATCTGCACCACCCACCAGTCTAACATTCATCTGCACCACCCACCAGTCTAATATTCATCTGCACCACCCACCAGTCTAATATTTATCTGCACCACCCACCAGTCTAACATTCATCTGCACCGCCCACCAGTCTAATATTCATCTGCACCACCCACCAGTCTAATATTTATCTGCACCGTCCACCAGACTAACATTCATCTGCACCGCCCACCAGACTAACATTCATCTGCACCACCCACCAGACTAACATTCATCTGCACCGCCCACCAGACTAACATTCATCTGCACCACCCACCAGACTAACATTCATCTGCACCACCCACCAGTCTAACATTCATCTGCACCACCCACCAGTCTAACATTCATCTGCACCGCCCACCAGTCTAACATTCATCGCGTCCAGTGAAAAATGGTGCCGGTTAAATAATGGCGCCCCCTTCTGCCCGATATTTGTTTAAAATGATATTTATCGTTTTAACGGCGCCAACCTTGTGAACGTAATTTATCATTTTAAAACCTGCTTTTTTTGTCCTGCCTGAACGATAATTATCGTTTTAAGCCCTGCTTTGCTGCCATTTGGAAAATGTCTGCCCGTCGACTTTAACGTTTAATAGCAAAGCCCCTTAAAAGATAGAAGCACCAAGTTTGCAGGGAATGTTAAGAAGAACAGTGGGAACAAGAGGAAAACATTTTTTTCAAAAAGACCTTATAGTTTTTGAGAAAATCGATACAGACGCATTATCGCTAGCTCCCGCTGCCCTCCCTGCCTCTCTCACACCTGTCACCCTCACCCATGCTGGCACCCATGGGTGCATTGGGTGCCAGCATGGGTGAGAGTGACAGGTGGGGGGAGGCAGGTAGGGCAGCGGGAGCTAGCGCTAATGCGTCTGTATAGACGCGCTCTCAGCTATACTGCATAGCTGAGAGCAGTACGGTGGGGGCGGCGTGTGTGGCGTCGGGGCGGCGGAAATCTTCAATCAACTTTAACAGAAGATTGCAAGATAAAGAATACTGTCGTGGGACCTAATTGGCATGGGATTTTTTCTTAAAGGTACAGGTAAGTATTTATGGTTAATTTAGATTAATAAAATACTTTTCTCGTTGTTGCGTTTTTATTTCATTTAACCCTTTATGGAAATGGGTAAGGGGTACTTTGCACCCCTATAATCATTTCTCCTGGGAGGTGGGCAGGCATCTGGGTCCCCCTTCTTAAAGGGGACTCCCAGATGCCACCATAAACCCCCCCCCCCAGGGAGTCGTCGCCCCCACCTCCTCCTGGGGCACCGGAGGTGGGAAAGAGCCCCTTGTCCATGGATTGGACAAGGGCTCGGGGGGAGAGGGAAAGGCTTAAGGAAGTCGGCCGGCCTGCATGGGAGACAAGGGGTTAAAGAGGCTCGGGAGGGGGGACCCCACGTCATTTTTTTTTCAAAAAATTTCCCACACTCAGAACATTAAAAAATTGTATTTTTTTTTTAAATATTCTTTCCCAGTATCTTTTTAACATATCCTGCAAATTAGGTGTTGCTAGGATTTAAGGTGCCTTTGCTATTACCGTATATACTCGAATACAAGTCGACCTTGTGTATAAGTCGACCCCAATATTTGACCCTCTTAAGCTGGCATTTTTTAATGTCTCGAATATAAGTCTATCCAGCAAAGTTGTAGTTAAGTCCAAACCTTCTGTCTTTGGAAGAAATCATAAATAAGGTTAAGGGCAGCATGATGGCAAGGTAGTTCTCACTCTCGCCTTGCAGTGCTGGGTTCCCGGGTTAAAATCCCAGACAGGTCAACATCTGTATGCAATGTAACAATGTATACTCTGCCTGTGTCTGTGTGGGCTTCCTCCAGGCACTATGGTTTCCTCTCACATCCCACAACATACAGATAAGTTAACTGGCTTCCCCCTAACTTGGCCCAAGACTATAATACATACACTACATGATACATAGACATATGGCTAAGGTAGGGATTAGATTGTGAGCCCCTCTGAGGGACAGTTAGTGACAAGACAGTATACTCTGTACAGCACTGCAGAAGATGTCACTGCTATATAAATACTAAATAATAATAACAGTGGGCATGTATGATACTGATACCAGGAGCAACCCTGCATGATCTCCATGCATCTTCCTCACACTGTGCTGCTGATATGTTAATACAGAACATTAAAAGCAGCACAGTGTTGGAAACATGCTTGCAGATCACAAGGGGTTAATCACTTCAAGTATCTTGCCTCAGTTAGAAAAGCAACGATAAGCAACAATGCACACAGGAGCTGAGTGCTGACAGGGAAGATGAGCCCAATCCTGGGATTCAAAGAAACATGTTAGAGAATTACCCAGACTCTGGATGCATCTAAACTTCCTCTCAATGCCTCCACAATATCCTCCACAGATCACTGAAATGCTGGCTTCAGCTCCCATCCAACATGTCTCGCTACTCTGATCCCCTCCCCCACTTCCTCATGTCACTAGGAAGCAGGACGGGGATACCTAATGCTAATTGCATCAATGCTGATAGATAACGCTGCTCTCCCCAGCCCTGCACAATAAGGGCCGGTTCACACGGACGCTTGGCGGTGTCTACCGTCAAGTGTTCGGGACCCATCGGCTAAACTCTCCCATTCAAGTGAATGGGAGCGTTTAGCATTGCACGGTTAGCGTCGATTGCCGTCGATTGCATAAACGCGGCGTTCTGATCCCGATTTAACGCATCGTTTAGGCGGTCCCTAGAAGCCGCATGCAACGTCCAGGGACGGCTAGCCGGCGCGGCTTCATGTCCCCCTGCGGGGACGAGAAACGCCGATCGCGACGATCTCCGTACTGCCGCCACCGAACGAGACGTCACAGGACAACGCAACTTCCTGGCCGCCCCAACGCTGCCTGCCGCCCGTGTGAACCGGCCCTGAAGGTGTCACTGTTATCAGCAGTGCTGACACTTCAGTGATTGAAGATTCAACAGAGCTCCAGCTTCAATGGAGGAATTAAGCGGCTCCTGCCCCACTGGCTGTACGAGAGTCACGTGTTATCAGAGCGGAGGTTAGTCTATTATGCAGCTTGCAGGGGGAGGTGGATTATGGTGACCAGGCATTTTAAGGAAAGCAGGGGGACACAATCTGGCTGGCTAGCAGCACAAGGGGAAAAGAATGCAGCAAATGTAGAGCAGAGGGAATGCTTTATACTCTGCTACAAGTCAGAAATTTAGGTCTGATGCAAGTATAAGTCGACCCCCCTACTTTACTAAAGTAGATCAGACCTAAATTTCTCGACTTGTAGACGAGTATATACGGTAACTGCTAAATTCGGCGGGAATTGTTTCCCTAAGAACTGTCATTACGGGATTTAAATGTATCCGTTTTTTTTTGTTTTTTTTTTGAACTTTTAAAATTGATTTTCTCAAAAAGTATAAGGTCTTTTTGAAAAAAAAAATGTCCCTCTTGTTCCCACTGTTCTTAAAGTGGACACAAATTAAAAATACAAGATTTCAGAAATAAAATCTATTTTCTAACTTATAATAATAAATAGCAGCCTTTTTTCAGCTGCATGATGACAAATATAATTTTTTTTACATTTATTGGAGGGATCCCTCCCTTCCTTTTATATTGCCAGGACAGAATCCGGCAAACTGGTTGAGTAGGAGGTGCTTGGTAAAGGAGGAATTGCTAATGGCTGGCTGCCACCTGTATAACCCTAGTTATGAAAAGAGAAGGGTGAAAAGCAGGCACTGAAATGTTCATAGGCTTGAAGGAGTGTTTATATATCTTTGTATGTGTCAGAGTGGGGCAACTAAATATTTTGAATTTAAAAATGTTTGGTTTGGGTCCGCTTTAACATTCCCTGCAAATTTGGTGTTTCTGGCATTTAAGGGGGCTTTGCTATTAACCTGTTGCCGCCCGCGTCACGCCGATGGGCGTGGCCGCGGCGGCAGCCCCAGGACCGCCTAACTCCGATTGGCGTAAAGTCCTGGGGCTTACATTTGCAGGAGATCACGCGCAGGCTGCGCGCGCATCTCCTGCTTGGGGGGGGGCGGAGCTCTGTCCCGCCTTCAGTCTCCGAGCGGCTATTGCAGCTCGGGAGACTGTTAGACGGCGATCACGCCGTCTATTTATATGGTGCAGCACTGCGATCAGCAGCAGCGCTGCACTGGGGACAGCCGTGTGACACCTATGAGAGCTGATCGCCGTGATTGGCTGGCTGGGGGGAGGGAGAGAGGGAATGGGTTTAAAGGAACAGTTTTTTTGTTTTTTTTTTTAAACACAAACAAAAATATTTATTTAAAAAAAAATAAACATGGGGGAAGTGATCAGACCCCACCAACAGAGAGCTCTGTTGGTGGGGAGAAAAGGGGGGGGGGGTATCACTTGTGTGCTATGATGTGCGGCCCTGCAGCTATGCCTTAAAGCTGCAGTGGCCTTCTTTTTTTTTTTTTTTTTTACTAAAAATGGCCTGGTCACTAGGGGGGTTTAGCCCTGCAGTCCTCAAGAGGTTAACCGAAAAATTCGTCGGGGGCGTTTAATTTTCCCATGGTCTGAGAAAATCGATTTTAAAGTTCTTCTTCTAAGTATATAAGATCTTTTTGAAAAAAAAAATGTTTTCCTCTTGTTCCCACTGTTCTTCTTAACCTGCAAACTTGGTGTTTCTAGCTTTTAAGGGGGCATTGCTATTAAACGTTAAAGTCGGCGGGCAGACATTTTCCAAACGGCAGCAAAGCAGGGCTTAAAACATTAAAGTTCAGCAGGACAAAAAAAAAAGTTTTAAAACGATAAATTATGTTCAAAAGGTTGGTGCCATTTTTTAACATTTAAAACGATAAATATCGTTTTATAATGTAAGTGAATGGTGCGCCATTTTTATCTATCGGCGCTGGGCGCCATTTTTCACTGGCCCACATTCATCTGCATGTTTTGCATTTGCAGTGGATAGTCACATGCTGATTGCTACACATAAAACTCTCAGCAGCTAATGGCCATGTATTCTGATCTGATGCATAAACCCCATGCTCATAGCAGCTGATGGCCACACGTCACACTCTCAGCAGCTAATGGCCATGTCTTGTATTCAGGGCTGGAGTTCTGGAAAGGCCTTGGGTGGCTGCATCATAGAGGGGCACCTGAACATTTAGTGGTTGCTACATATGAAAGAGTGGCCTGAAAATGGAGAGCATGTAAAAAGTAATGACTCACACACCAGCCACAATAAGTTGCATAAAGATATGTATTAAAGTGGATACACAAAGCCCCAGAGGGCAGATAAGCTCATATACATCAGATAAACATCAAAAACAGCAGTATACAAAATGACATACAGTGGGGTGGAACAACAAAATTCCCCTGGGAACAAACAGCCTCCTTAGGCAGCGTAATGCTCAAGATTGCTGGCAGTGAACAAAATAGCTTAGTATCGATCTGAACATAAACACAGCAAAGTAATGTCCCATGGGGATTAGTAATACCCTGACAGCGCCGTTTTGGGATGTCCCTTCGTCAGAGGGTATCAGTCAGAGGCTCCTTAGGCTGCTGTTCAGATCCAGAGGCGTCTGAGCCATCAGGCAGGTATAAATTCTTGCCTAGAGCGACAGGAGGAGGGAAGGGCGCTGCTGCACTGAGTAGTGAGAGAAGAAATGCCTCTCAGCTCACTCAGGTATCAGTTTACACAGCAGCAGCTAACAGCAGCGCCTGACTCGACTCATAACTGATTCACTGACTGATTCATTCATTTCCTTCAGCTCAATTATGCAAAGAACCACAGTAATGAATTAGTCAGTGAGAGAAGGCACTCATCCTAGTCAGGGATCCGAGTACAGCATCAGCTCCTGAGTCCTGAGATTCATTCTGTCCCTCTCTCTCTGCTACTGGTAACTGCGTTGATGTAGAGACTGTGTAGCAGCCAGGCATGGACTGCCCCCCAGGCCCCCTTTCATTCAGTGATTTAGGGTTGGTCCTGTGTCTGGTGTATTCAGGTTTGTTGATGTAAGGCAATGTGAAACACTAGGCTAGCTGATAAAAGTGCAATTAGAGGGCAGGCAAGCTGGTAAATATACACAGCATGATGCAGAGGAGGGTCCCTGGGAAAAAATCTGTCTGGTCTCTCCCCATTGTTAAAATGACTGCATGTGCAGATAAGGTGTTAAACAGGTTGAAAAGTTTTGACAGTCCCTAGACTCCAGGAGGGCTGATTTCTGACTTGTGTGAGAGACTGGCAGGGACAGCATTCCTATTACCGGCAACTAGCCTCTGTGTAATGTGGGACTGCAATACAGATTAGCTCTCTGCTCCATCTCAGGCTATTCTCAATCTCACTCCTCTCCAATCTCTGGGCTAGTGCACGACAAAATTACAATAGCAATCGCTAGCTATTCACGAATGCGACTTTGTGAAGCGATTTTTGAAAGAATCGCTCCAATAAATGCTACCTGCAGCATGTTTGCGATTTTAAAAAATCACAACACTGCTGTGGGAACACCCTCATAGGGTAACATTAGCCCAGCGCTTTTCAAATCGCTGTAAATTTGAAAAGCGCTCTGAAGCTCTCTTGGTGTGCACCAGCCTCCTTCATTCACCTTTGTTTCCCTCTTTCCCTAGTGCTGGCTGTGTCTTCTTGTCATACAGGAAAGCTAAATAAAAGTGCAATCCTGGTGAGGCAAATATCTTCTTCCCTCTCTTTCAGCTTTTCTCTCCTCATTATTTCTCTGCATAAGGGATCAGACAAACTATAAGGTAGTGAAAACCGGGATTAGTAGAGATGGTGGTTAAGGGGAGGACATAGGTAGGTGTAGGTGGGCGGGGGGAGACGTGGGGGGATTGGCCTTGAGGGAATTACAGTGGCCATACTTCTGTTGACTCAACAGCCGATCGACTAACCGTTTTGATATTAGCAAATCGGATAAAAAATTTTGGGTGGAAATTGGTTGAATGTATCAATCTGAGATGTTGGGAAATCTTGGGCCAATGTGGTTGTCAGGTGCGATAATCATGGCGTGCGATAACCACGAATTATGGACATGGACAAGACGGAAACCCCGGCCGTTGTCCCTCAAAATGTATTGTGCCCCCTGATGCCTGTACTTTACCTGTCGCACTGTTCACAGAGTGTCCTTGCTGTATTTCCGCATTGGCGCTCCACGTGATTACTGGCATATACGACATGGGGTGAGTGTGTGACATAATTTGGGCTGAGGCTGCCATGATAACGGGCCTCTAGTCTGTGTTTCCCCCAGGCCAAAAGGTCCCAGTCCTCCCCTGGTAGCAGCATAGTGTGTATGTGTGTATGGTGTATGTCTACTGTGTGCTGTGTATAGTGTGCTCTGTGTGTGCGTCTGTATAGTGTGTGTGTTTATAGTGTGTGTGTGTATGTGTGTGTCTACTGTGCGTGTCTATAGTGTGTGTGTGTGTAATGTGTATAGTGTGTATGTTGTGTGCAGTGTTTGTGTGCAGTGTGTGTGTGTATAGTGTGTGTGTGTGTATAGTGTGTGCGTGTGTATAGTGTGTGCGTGTGTATAGTGTGTGTGTGTGTGTGTGTGTGTGTGTGTGTGTGTGTGTGTGTGTGCGCGTGTGTGTATAGTGTGTGTGGTGTGTGTGTACTGTGTGAGGTGTGTGTGTGAGTGCATGCAGCAATAAGTATATTTTATGGTGAAACGCTCTGCTGCATTACAACTATTTTCTGGTTAACCCATGCCGCAATAAGTGTATTTTCTGGTTAAACGCTGATGCATTATGATTTTCAGGGGTCTTGGGGGTGGGGTTCACCCCAGGAGTGGTGTTCACCGCGAGGGGTGGGGGGTATGGGGCTGGGAGCAATCATGGGGAGGGGGGCGCCACAGGATTTCTCGTCTGGAGTGACAAAATGGCTAGAGACGCCCCTGTTCAGATCGATACTAAGCTATTTTGTTCACTGCCAGCAATCTTGAGCATTACGCTGCCTAAGGAGGCTGTTTGTTCCCAGGGGAATTTTGTTGTTCCACCCCACTGTATGTCATTTTGTATACTGCTGTTTTTGATGTTTATCTGATGTATATGAGCTTATCTGCCCTCTGGGGCTTTGTGTATCCACTTTAATACATATCTTTATGCAACTTATTGTGGCTGGTGTGCGAGTCATTACTTTTTACATGTTTATGTAGGGCTGTCTTTACAGTCCGTTTTACAGACTCAGCACCTATTTTTGTGTACTATGTTCTATGAATGAATTAGGTGTGCAAACCTTCATGATTCAATTTGAAAATGGAGAGCACCCATAAAATAGGGAAACTGATGCTCAAGGGAGCCTCAGAAAACAAAGTGGCTGCTGTATATGGTTGATAAACATAAAAGAGGAGGTTGCACATGGAATGGGAGGAGTGCTGCTGAGCAAGAAAGGTGAGCCACAACATACTTAGCATAGGGGCACAAAAAGTCTAAATCCAGCCTTGTATTTTCATTTGATGCATATATACCATAGTAGCTCATAGTAGCTGAAGGCCGCATGTCTCAACCTCAGCAGCTGAAGGCCACGCCTCGCAACCTCAGCAGCTGGAGGCCACGCCTCGCAACCTCAGCAGCTGAAGGCCACGCCTCGCAACCTCAGCAACTGGAGGCCACGCCTCGCAACCTCAGCAGCTGAAGGCCACGCCTCGCAACCTCAGCAGCTGAAGGCCACGCCTCGCAACCTCAGCAGCTGAAGGCCACGCCTCGCAACCTCAGCAGCTGAAGGCCACGCCTCGCAACCTCAGCAGCTGAAGGCCACGCCTCGCAACCTCAGCAGCTGAAGGCCACGCCTCGCAACCTCAGCAGCTGAAGGCCACGCCTCGCAACCTCAGCAGCTGAAGGCCACGCCTCGCAACCTCAGCAGCTGAAGGCCACGCCTCGCAACCTCAGCAGCTGAAGGCCACGCCTCGCAACCTCAGCAGCTGAAGGTCACGCCTCGCAACCTCAGCAGCTCATGGCCTAATTTTGAAATCTCTCGCCAACTAATATGTTATCATTAATTTCGTTTTTTTTTTTTTAGTACATCACTTTTTCTACAACAAGACACCGTTTTAGACTTTTAATGGTTCAACAAATGAGCAGGTGCATTTTTGCAAATCAATAGAAAAATAATTGTTATTGTTGTTTTCTAAAATTTTCTTTTGCTTTCTCTTTCGGCAGGAAATAGTATTGATCTTATCCAGTGTCTCTGGCTCATTGGTGCTCTATAACCTCTTGTCTCCTTCCAGCATGGTGAGTTTTGTTTTTTTCTTCTCGCTCTCTTCTTCTTCCTCCTTCTCTGATCCTACTTCATTATCCTATTTTTCCACCACCTAATCTTGTTCTTTGTCTTCCTTTGTCCTCTATGCTCTCCTTCTTTTCCCCCTACCTTTTTTGCCTTTTTCTGCCCCCTTTTCATCTTTTGCTGCTTTTTTCTCTTCCTCCTCATCTTTTTTTTTTATCCTGCTTGCCTTTCTCTATGTTGTTGTTTTCCCCACTTTAACTTTTAATTTGTCTCCTCTTTCTTTTTATCATTATAAACCTCTTCCTCCATTCCTTCCTTATTTCCCCCTTTTCCTTCTCCAGCTTCTTACCTCTCACCTCCTACATCTCCGTTCCTCCACTCCTCCATCTTTTATGACTCTTTCTTCCTTCACTCCCCTTCCACTTCTTCCTTCTCTTATTTTCCCTCCTACCTATTTTCCTTCCCCCCCCCCCCCCCTTCTTTTCCATCTCTCCATCTCTCCCTCTCTTGTCCTTCCCTCTTGTATTTTGTTTCCTCTCACCTTCTTTCTCTTCCTCTATCTTTCTGTCCTTTTTCTTCTCCCTGCTCTTCCCTGTCTTTAACCCTCTTCTCCTTCCCTCTCCTCTTCTCTCGATTCTTCTTTGCAGATTTTTCTTCCCCCCAGTCCCTTCTCCATCTCCTCTCTCCTTCCTCTACTAATAGTAATGATTGATCCTTCCCTTCCTGGTTAAGCAAACAGGAAGTAATCCACGTATTTATTTATTTTTTAACTAGCAAACAAGTTAATTTGTATAACCAAAATTATAATCTCTGTAAAGTGATTGAGAATAAGTAGCAGCCTGATTTAGAGGGAACACAACTATTGTAATTTGTGGCACAATTGTGACTCTCAGGCCAGCACTGTGCTCCCGTTGACGTACCCCATACATCGCCAGAAGCGGGCAGCCCGGGGCACAGGGAAGGTAGGTTGTCAGGGTTTTATCTTTAACATATTCTATAGAGGTACGGGGAAGAATCTGTTGGCAATCGCTGTTCATGCGGTGTCTAGAGCAGTGCTGTCCAACTTTATTGGCAGTGGGCGTGGCTAGCACCAGATTTTTCTGCTGGAGGATGGCAGAGCATTAATGTCCCAGTTTTGGGGGTGGAGCCAAGCTTAAACAAAAGGTGGGCTTGCCAGAGGAGGGGGACTGAGATTAAAAAATAGTCCGGGCAAACGTGTGTGGCAGGCCACCAGTTGGACAGCACTGGTCTAGAGCATAAAGACGACTAATAAGGACAATCTTTTTATACGTAGATTTTATTAAATGTGTAATCTGTTAAACACAACTAAAGGTGCCCATACACTATTCGATTTACCCTGGCAGGTTTGATCACCGTGATCATCGAATCCGCCAAAAATCCATGCCCCATTATGGCTGCCTGATCATAATTTAAAATCGATTTTGGGTCTAAATTGAAATTCTAGATCCAACGAGGTGAAAGGGGGCATGTGTGCAGTGGTATATGTGCCCGAGGCTTAGAGCCAGTGACAGGCCCCCAGGTCTTCTCTTAGCTTAAAGTGCTCCCCTGGGCCCCTGCAGAGTATTGGCGGCCACGCAATGCAGTCACTACTAACCTGTCCGGCTGCCATACTCCCTCCTGTACTCTACCTTCTTCATCTCCCTGGTGCCCACACTTTGTGACCCAGTGGTGTTGCGCACATGCCACCAGGTCACGGATGATGAGTACCACGGAGTTGAAGACAGAAGGAAACATGATGGAGTGCGCTGGCTGGACAGTGGACAGGTGAGTTGTGAGTGTGCGCTGCTGCTGCTGCAGGGGAGCTGGGAGATTAATAAAGCTTGGGGAAACCCTGTGGGCCCTTTACCAGCTCCTGGAGAGTGAAAGTCTAATAGATTGTATTCATGATAAAATCTATTCAAAATTGATGTTTAGTCCGTGGCAGTAATACAGCCCTTTCTGATCTTATGTCAATCAGAGAGGGATCTATCTGTTGGTCTAAACCAGTGGCCAACTGGCAGTGAATGACCTCCGTAACGGTGTATGCTTACCTTAAAGGGTATCCAAAGTGACATGTGACATGATGAGATAGACATGGGTATGTACAGTGCCTAGCACACAAATAACTTTTGTGTTCCCATTTTCTTTCTCTGCCTGAAAGAGTTAAATATCAGGTATGTAAGTGCCTGACTCGGACAGGAAGTGACTACAGTGTGACCCACACTGATAAATTCCAACTATAAAACACTTTCCTAGCAGAAAATGGCTTCTGAGAGGAGGAAAGAGATAACAAGGGTCAATAGTTCACAGATTTTAGCCCTGGCATACTTCAATGAATGTGTCATTGAGCAAAAACAATAAAACAGTTAAAACTTAAAAAGATTTAAATGTAAAATAAAATTGGACTATCTTAAAAAGTCATTTTTAGGAGAAGGAAGATGGATACAATAGTTTATTCCATTAGTTTATTTTTGCTTTGGGTGTCCTTTAACCTCCTTGCCGGTTATCCCGAGCTCAGCTCGGGGTAACCTGCGCAGGAGGATTTCTCAGGCCCCGCTGGGCCGGTTTGCATAATTTTTTTTTCTTACACGCAGCTAGCACTTTGCTAGCTGCGTGTAGTACGCGATCGCCGCCGCTACCCGCCGATTCGCCGCTACCTGCCGCGCCGAACCGCCTCCCCCGCCCCAGACCCCTGCGCAGCCTGGCCAATCAGTGGCAGGCAGCGCTGAGGGGTGGATCGGGATTCCCTATGACGTCCCGACATCCATGACGTCGGTGACGTCATCCCGCCCCGTCGCCATGGCGACCGGGGAAGCCCTGCAGGAAATCCCGTTCTGAACGGGATTTCCTGCTTACTCTGATCGCCGAAGGCGATCGGAGTGGGTGGGGGGGATGCCGCCGCTCAGCGGCTATCATGTAGCGAGCCCTGGGCTCGCTACATGATTTGAAGAAAAAAAAAAAAAGTGCTGCGCTGCCTCCTTGCCGGCGAGAATTAGACTGGCAAGGAGGTTAATACAGACATAGAGAGAGGATCAGTGTATATAGAGCTAAAATATCTGCAAGCTAGAACCTCTTCTAATGAAATTGCTGAAGGTTACAAAGTCCTCCATTTCCAGCATATATTAGGTTAATCAGTGGCGGCCAGCGAGCAGTTTCGGCAGCAATATACATTCTTTCTTCTATCTACAAGAGACAAAGGTCTGGGCTCTGTGAAAGTGAAAGTAGCAGTAGACAGTTCACCGGCCATCTGTGTCATGGGTCAAAAAGATTGGGATAGAGGAGCACTTGATAAACAGTTCAGTTATTCTATAGTGGTGCAAAAGGAAGGTAAAGTTGGCCATGTACTTAAAGATTTACAGCAGATTCGACCATCCGATAGATGCCTGTCAAGTTTATTCTGACAGGAATCTATCTGATGTGTGCCACACACTAGGAACGGATTTCCAATAGATTTCAGAATTAAATCTATTGAAAATAGATCTAAATGCATTATTGGACCATTAGATACAATGCAACTCTATGGGCCATCGTGGTGGCGTGTTTTGTGTGTGTAGAACCCACTTCTTCAGGTATCCGTGCCCTATGATAGTAGCATATGGGGGCTTCTATTGTGGTAAATATTAGACCTGGCCTGTTTTATCTAAAGAACAGTAGTGCATAGCCCCCAACCGTCCCGTATTTGTCTGGATGGTCCTGATTTTGGGGAGCCCTCCCGCTATCCCGCGCGCCCCCCCCCCCCCCCCCCCCCTTGGTCCCGGCCGCTGGGGAGAGAGGGGGAAAAAAGCGATCGAGGCACCAGCCCGGGGATGCGGTATGCGGCATGGATGGCTGCCGCCATTAAATTTCTCCCTCCCTCCTAATGTGCCCCCAGTGTCCCCCCCCCCCCTGCCGAGTAAAATGCGCAGCGGAGCGGGCTGTAAATCTTACCATTGCCTCTCCGTGCGTACCGGGATCTGGCTCTTCTAGGCTTCCTGCTTCCTGTGACTTCACAGGAAGCGAGAAGACCAGATGAGATCCAAGTACGCACGGAGAGGCAATGGTAAGATTTACAGCCCGCTCCGCTGAGCATTTTACTCTGTGGGGGGAAGGGGACACTGGGGGGCATATTAGGAGGGAGGGAGAAATTTAATGGCGGCAGCCATCCATACCGCATCCCCGGCTGGTTCCTCGATCGCTTTTTTTCCCCTCTCTGCCCACCCACGGCCACCCTCACCCTCCTCCCCTCCCACTGGCACCCTCACGCGCCTCCCCTTTCGGGAGTAATTAATATTATTTATTAATTAAAAATATTTATTTAAAAACGTTTTAGTGGGCGTGACTATGGGGTTGGGGGTGTGGCCAGGGGTGTGGCCTAAGTGTCCCGCTTTCAATAATTCAAATGTTGGGAGGTATGGTAGTGAAGTAATCTGCAGGAGTCCTTGATGAAAATGAGCAAAGGTTAGCTAGCCTATCTGACTGAGTCCCCCAGGAGAGCTATTGTAGCACAGAGTGCTAAACGTGGCAAGCCCTATTGACTTTAATGGGAGGTGAACTCATAAACCTTCAGGGCCCTTTCACACTACTGCAGTGCAGTAGTGCCCTATCTAACGCATGCTTCAATACCTACCTTACCGCGCGGCGATCTACATCAGGCCGGAATTAATGTAAGTCTATGGTAATGCGCGCACTTTAAAATAAACGCTGCAGCTATCTGCATTGCGCACGTCATCGATTGCTGAAAAGGAAGTGAGCAGCTCTTCCTGCTTGGCCGGATGCCAGATGGGGAATACTACATAGTAACGTGGTATTCGGAGGGGGTTGCCAGTGGGTGGAGAGGAAGGAGCTAGTGGGTAGGAGGGGGTTGCCATTGGGTAGGGAGGAGTGTGCCACTGGGTAGGAGAAGGGTGCCTTTAGGTGGGGAGGTGGGTGCCAGTGGGTAGAACGGGTTGCCAGTGGGTGGGAAGGAGGGTGCCAGTTTAAACACGGGAGGAAGATGCCCTGGGCAGAGAGGAGGCAAAACAATGATCGAGGTGCTAGCCGCGCCAATGCGGGAAATGGGGCCTGCATCATTCCTCCCTCTGAATGGGCCCCCTACTGCACCTTCCCCTTGCTTGCAGAGATTTGCAGCAGAGCGGGCGGTCATCTTACTGTCCTTACATGCGTACCGACAGCCAGCTCCTCTCTGCTTCCTGTTTCTTATGACGTCATAGGAACCTGCGGGGCTCCCTCACACCTCCCCCACCCCCCCTCCTTAATAAACCCTGCAAATTCTGTGATTCTAGCATGTATGGGGGCTTTGCTATTAACTTCTAAAATCAGCAGCCCTTGACTTAAATGTTAGGCGCAAACTTTTGGATGCAAACATTTGTGGTAAACGCGAATGGCGAACTGTCCACTGGCAAACATTTTCATCTATCACTACTGGACATACTTGGTCTTCAGATTTGTGTGAATGCCAGTCTGAATCCTATTGGTGGTTGTTGTGAGACCTCATGAGTTATGGGACTGTAGGCCACACTTGTTGAGAAAAACTTATCTAATAATAAAAACACAACTCCAACACTGCGCTTTTAAAGGCCGTGGTCAACTTTATTGGTTTAAATCTTTAATCTATGAGGTCCATACATTTTTTCTAATTGAACTTTACTAAGACATAAACCATTTGAAATAGCATAACTTCCTGTTCTTTTTTGATCCACCACCACGGTTCAGACCAAACATAAGCATAACAAATTCCATTTGGACCCCACAGACCTGCTTCGTCCTCTTCACCAATAAAGTGCTTGACCACGACGAAATATCTTGTACATCAGGGAGCGGTGGGTGGGGAGCTTGTCCCTGCCATGCTGGAAATAAAGGCCCAATACAACGGAACGGGCTGCTTAAATATATACCCTACTTGTTCCTGATTTGTTAGTGCAACAATGTTGTACCCCAGCAACACCTAGGCAGAAAAGCACCTCCACCTGTAGTGACCAATCCCCATCCTAGCTACAGTTTTCTCCCTGCCAACCTGTCCCAGAGCAGTCCGACCAATCAGACAGCCGGACACCTCAGAGAGAGGGAAAATGAGTCCTCTCATAACAAAAACCTATTTCACAGGTAGCCACAATCCCATGCAGGGCCAATTTTATGCAATGTGGCCCTTTTCATTCTTATTGCAGAAGACTTGGTAAAACAGGCCCTCAGAAGTCCATACATCGGTGTCAGAACCACTGGGGAGGCTTTTATAACGAGGATGTGTTTATCTGGTTCGTGTTTCCACCACTCTGATAAAACTAATAACTGTCTTTCAGCTGTCTCCTCAGTTGCCGATCTTTCTGATAGTGATGATGTTGGAACTGCTCGCTGTGTATTGGTATCATTCTGGCCTGCAAGCGGTGAGTGTGTGAATGTCCCAGTGTCTTCCAGATATTGCAGATTCCTTCCATCGCTAACCTTCTCCTCTCCTTACTAAAGGTCCTCCTTGTTGGTCAGTCGGTGGTCATCACGCTTTATGATGTGGCTAAGCTGCCATCCTCCCGCGTAAGTTATTAAAGTGGACCCAAATTAGGAATACAAGATTTCAGAAATAAAATCTATTTTCTAAATTATAATAATAAATAGCAGCCTTTTTTCAGCTGCATGATGACAAATATAAAATATTTTACATTTATTGGAGGAAGCCCTCTCTTCCTTTCAAATTGCCGGGATTTTTCCGGCAAACTGGCGGAGTAGATGGTGTCTGGCAATGGAGGAATTGCTAATGGCTGCCACCTGTATAGCCCTAGCTATAAAAAGAGAAGGGTGAAAAGCATGCACTGAAATGATCATAGGTTTGTGTATGTGTCAGAGTGGTGCAACTAAATATTTTTAATTAAAAAAATGTTTGGTTTGGGTCCGCTTCAACTCTTTGCACAGATTAATAAAATGTTGTTCTAAGTTGCCATTACCGAGACTGCAGTTCCAAGAGGGCAGAAACCACACTGAGGCCATATAGTGAAAGGTCCAAGTCCATCCCTCCCAACAATGTGAGATTAGAAAGAGTGAAACCTTTAAAGCAGACTTGAACTCAGAACTTCTTCTCTGCTCTAGATAAGCAACAGCATAGTAACATTTTAAGAAACCATTTCTTTGTTACTGCTGATACAAATCCTGCAACAAATCTGCAGTGTGTCTACTTCCTGCTTTCATGGAAGCAGACATAGGGTTAAAATCCTGTGTGTACAGATTAGCTGCTTTGCCGAGGCAGCTAGCTGGCACAGCTGAAAGATCCATTTACAATCTGTGATTAGTCACAGATGAGGGGGGTTAGAAAGGCTAAGCTCTCTAAAATACATACAGGGTGCATTTCTCACTGTTTTTCCTGCTGTCTTGTGCAAGAGTTCAGGTCCACTTTAAAGCAAACTGAGCACCTGGGATAGGCATTTTTTTAAAAGGAACCTTCTTAATGGAGTGTGGCATATAAGGATTGGAGCCAATATTATCTGATCATGCATGGGTTATGGATATCCAATCAAATGTTTTATGCCAGAAAGCCAGCGTGAAGTGGACAAACAAAATCATGCAAATAACATGCAAAGTTGTACAAGATCTAAAGGTGGCCATACATGCATCAACTTGGCAGCCGGTCGACTATCCAATTCGATAATTATTGAATAGGATGAAAATCTGTGCCGACAAGAACAGGTTGAACGACGATGTGAGGCCCGAAAATGGTTGCATGTATCGATCGGACATCCTGCAAGATGTCAGGCCGTCATGGTCGATCTAATGCACTGCAGAAACAGTGAGTGATATCGGGATGAGCAAAAAAACGACAAAAACTCCCGGTGCTGCCCCTCAATGTAAAATGTGCTAGATGTATGGCTACCTTATAGGTACTGTCAATATGTTAATGTGTTAATTTAGATTGATAAGCTTATCAATCTGAATTCAAGCATTGACAATACCCACACCTCCCAATTTTTTGAGATGAGAAAGAGAGACACTTAAGCCACGCCCCTGCCACACCCCTGATCACGCCCCATCACACCCCTAGTCACGACTCACACATAACATAAAGATTTCATAAGAAAAATACATTGTTTTATAATTCAAACCACACTGGTTCCTGCTATCCTGGTTCATTTTCCTTCACATTAACATTTTAAAATTAGTAATATAGTACAGGTAGTCCCCGGTTCACGGAAGGGATAGGGACTGTAGGTTTGTTCTTAACCTGAATCTGTTCTTAAGTCAGAACATTGTGCCATCTCTGTCCCCTGTACCTCCTCTGTGCCTCCAGTGTCCCCCTCTGTGTCACCTCTGACCTTTGTACCTGTTTATACAAGTTTAAAACCCATTTTTTTAACCTCCTCTCTGCCCCGCTAGTCAGGACACAAGGGGGGGGGGGGGGAGGGTGGCACAGGATAGCCCCAACCCGGGACAGTCCTGCAGGATCTGGGGGGCTTGCATAATAGGAACCTGCGGAATTCTCTCACCCATCCCCCCCCCCTCCTCCTTAATTAACCCTGCAAATTCTGTGATTCTAGCATGTATGGGGGCTTTGCTATTAACTTCTAAAATCAGCAGCCATTGACTTAAATGTTAGGCGCAAACTTTTGGATACAAACATTTGCGGTAAACACGAATGGCGAACTGTCCACTGGCAAACATTTTCATCTATCACTACTGGACATACTTGGTCTTCAGATTTGTGTGAATGCCAGTCTGAATACAATTGGTGGCTGTGAGACCTCATGGGTTATTCTTATTGCAGAAGCCTTGGTAAAAAAAGACCCTCAGAAGTCCATACAGAGGTGTCAGAACCACTGGGGAGGCTTTTACAGCGAGGATGTGTTTATCTGGTTCGTGTTTCCACCACTCTGATGAAACTAATAACTGTCTTTCAGCTGTCTCCTCAGTGGCCGATCTTTCTGATAGTGATGGTGCCTGAACTGCTTGTTGTGTATTGGTATCATTCTGGCCTGCAAACGGTGAGTGTGTGAATGTCCCAGTGTCTTCCAGATATTGCAGGTTCCTTCCATCGCTAACCTTCTCCTCTCCTCACTAAAGGTCCTCCTTGTTGGTCTGTCGGTGGTCATCACGCTTTATGGTGTGGCTAAGCTGCCATCCTCCCGCGTAAGTGATTAACTCTTTGCACTGATTAATAAAATGTTGTTCTAAGTTGCCATTACCGAGGCTGCAGTTCCAAGAGGGCAGAAACCACACTGAGGCCAGATAGTGAAAGGTCCAAGTCCATCCCTCCCAACAATGTGAGATAAGAAAGAGTGAAACCTTTAAGGGGCCCATACACTCAGCCGATTTTCTGGCCGATCGATCCAAATCGATTGATCGATTGCAAATCGGTTGCCCAATCGACCGATCGACGGCCGATTTCGATGGATTTCCATCGAACTGGCAGGGTGGAAAATCTAGGTCGATCTGTTGAGATTGCTTATCATTTTGCATTGGCCCTAATGGAAATCTGATGGCAAAAAAATGCCATCAGATCGTTTTTCAATAGATTTCAAACTGAAATCTATTGGAATTCTATTCTAGTAAAAAATGTTAATTTTACACATCAGATAGTTAAGAATTCCATCTGATGATCTATCTGCTGCTAATCTGACGAGTGTATGGGTACCATTACAGTAGACCTGAACTCAGAATGTCTTCTCTGCTCTAGATAAGCAACAGCATAGTAACCTTTTAAGAAAACCATTTCTTTGTTACTGCTGATACAAATCCTGCAATAAATCTGCAGTGTGTCTACTTCCTGCTTTCATGGAAGCAGACATGTGGTTAAAATCCTGTGTGTACAGATTAGCTGCTCTGCCGAGGCAGTTAGCTAGCACAGCTGAGAGATCCATTTACAATCTGTGATTAGTCACAGATGAGGGGGGTTAGAAAGGCTAAGCTCTCTAAAATACATACAGGGTGCATTTCTCACTGTTTTTCCTGCTGTCTTGTGCAAGAGTTCAGGTCCACTTTAAAGCAAACTGAGCACCTGGGAAAGGCATTTTTTTAAAAGGAACCTTCTTAATGGAGTGTGGCATATAAAGATTGGAGCCAATATTATCTTATCATGCATGGGTTATGGATATCCAATCAAATGTTTTATATAAGAAAGCCACCGTGAAGTGGACAAACAAAATCATGCAAATAATATGCAAATAACATGCAAAGTTGTACAAGATCTAAAGATGGCCATACATGTATCGACTTGGCAGCCGGTCGACTATCCAATTCGATAATTATTGAATGGGATGAAAATCTGTGCCGAGAAGAACAGGTTGAACGACAATGTGACGCCCGAAATTGGTTGCATGTATCAATCGGACATGCCAGCTCCTACACATTAGGTAGGATTATTAACAGAAAGAAGTGCAACTCTTCATTTAGCGTTACTACTTTAATCTGTTAATATCAATGGGTATTAAGCCACTGAAAGCTTGCATATATTTGTTTTAGCATATCCCAGGTTGAAATAAACAGAACACACAGACAAGAGAATTATCATTAAATATAATGTATTCTTGTGATAATGTACAGAGAATATACAAGAATTACATATAAAAAGGATATGATTAAGATGCCTATTGCTAAGATATCTGCTAACATATTATTATGTCCACCAAAAAATATTGCATGAGATACATTACCAGTTCCTAGAAACCGTTTAACCATTTTAGGACCGCAGTGATTGAGATCTACGCCCTGTATTGGTGGGCTCCGGGCTGGCAGGGTGTAGATCTCAATCACTGTCCGCAGCGCGCATCCGCCGTTTCCGCTGCTCCGCGCCGCTCAAACCCGGCGAGTCTCACCTCATCTCACTGGCTATGCCTGTCTCTATGACGGCAGAGTCATGTGATCCGGCCAGGAGACGCTTTCATTGGCTCCTGGCCCTGTCTTTCAATGTAAACCGTTCCCATTGGCTTACATTGAAAAACAGTGTCAGGAGCCAATGAAAGCGGCTCCTGACCGGCTCACATGAGTCTATGTCCTGGGGGTCTCGGCGAGCGGCGATGACGGCATTTGCGGCGATTCGTCGGGATTTTGTCGGGATTGGACGAGCGGTCTCTGGTCTTTAAGTGCACAGAGACTGCTGGTCCTTAAATGGTTAAGCAAGAGCAGCAGCAGCCTAAAAATCTCTCTCTCGTTACCTATTTTTATAATGTTAGAACAAAGCAAGAAATCTAACTCCTCCTGCTGATTAACATACGCGTATGTCATAGCATATTACATCACCAGAAATAATTTCTGGAATGCAATTTGCTTTCACTTTCTCTTTCTAACCTATGAGTCCTACTATGAGACCTCTGCCAAGTATTAGCTAATGTGCTTGCTAAAATATTTCAGTTATTGGTTAGGTCATTCTCAGCGTGGGAATAAATGAGAATAATTTCACATCATTACACTTTAAGCCAGATACACAAACTGGTTATACAAGAACTGATTATTAATCATTTCAACAGTAATTTAGAGTCTATGATCTAAAAGAAAATCAAAAGATAAAAAATTAATGAAATAGGGAAAGAATGCAATGTTATATATTTGACAGACATCCTGCAAGATTTCAGGCCGTCATGGTCGATCTAATGCACTGCAGAAACAGTGAGTGATATCGGGATGAGCAAAAAAACGACGAAAACTCCCGGTGCTGCCCCTCAATGTAAAATGTGCTAGATGTATGGCTACCTTATAGGTACTGTCAATATGTTAATGTATTAATTTAGATTGATAAGCTTGATTGATCAATCTGAATTCAAGCATTGACAATACCCACACCTCCCAACTTTTTGAGATGAGAAAGAGAGACACTTAAGCCACGCCCCTGCCACACCCCTGATCACGCCCCCATCACACCCCTAGTCACGATTCACGCATAACATAAAGATTTCATAAGAAAAATACATTGTTTTATAATTCAAACCACACTGGTTCTTGCTATCCTGGTTCATTTTCCTTCACATTAACATTTTAAAATTAGTAATATAGTACAGGTAGTCCCCGGTTCACGAAAGGGATAGGGACTGTAGGTTCGTTCTTAACCTGAATCTGTCCTTAAGTCGGAACATTGTGCCATCTCTGTCCCCTGTACCTACTCTGTGCCTCCAGTGTCCCCCTCTGTGTACCTGTTTATACAAGTTTTAAAAGCCATTTTTTTACCACCTCTCTGCCCAGCTAGCCAGGACACAAGGGGGAGGGTGGCACAGAATAGCCCCCAACCCGGGACAATCCTGCAGGATCTGGGGGGCTTGCATAATAGGAACCTGCAGAATTCCCTCACCCCCCCCCCCCCTCCTTAATAAACCCTGCAAATTCTGTGATTCTAGCATGTATGGGGGCTTTGCTATTAACTTTTAAAATCAGAATTAATATTAATACTGGTGAACAAATTCTTAAAGAGGCACAGACCCCTATAGGGGGAGCAGCTGAACCAATAAGGCTTGTACAAAAATTGGAGGAAACAACTTCTCAAAGTTCATATAATTTTATTTGAATCCAAAGTACATATGGAGATCCACAGCATTGGCACTGAGGAAGCCCACGTGACGTTGTGGGCGTAACGCGTATGCAGGCGTGGTTACAAGCCGTCTCAGAGAGAGCATGTAAGTATGGCGTCCTCTCACCCGCTCATGCAGCTAAGTCTGGCCGGCCAGAGAAGATCAAATGATCCGCATTACCAGAAAGTGTGGCAGCATATACCGCGGATATAAGCCTGACTGGAGCTCCAATGTGGAGAGATATGAGAAATAAAGATTCGGTGAGTGCTGTCTGACAGCGTTGATTTAATGGACAATTATTGAAGCACAGACACAAGCGACATACCTTGTATGCAGTAATAAGAAGCAGGCTTCACGTGAAGAGTTGTCGTTTTAAATAGCATTGCACAGAGTTGGCTGCTTAGTGGTGCTGTTTGTGGAGGACTGGTTCTCACATGGGGGAACTGTGGTTTCATTCAGTCGCGTTGTTCTCAGCAAGTCTCATCACTTTAGTTCCTGGCCAGGACAGTGTGTGCATGGATGTGGAGTGAGTGTATGCAGGGAGCGCTCCTCTTGAAGTAGGCATTGTTTTTAGGGGGGATGGAGTAGGGTATGGGGGTTTTTCATATGTACTTTGGATTCAAATAAAATTATATGCACTTTGAGAAGTTGTTTCCTCCAATTTTTGTACAATAACTTCTAAAATCAGCAGCCATTGACTTAAATGTTAGGCGCAAACTTTTGGAAGCAAAAATTTGCGGTAAACGCGAATGGCAGACTGTTCACTGGCAAACATTTTCATCTATCTCACCAGGGGCCCCAACCGTCCCGTTTTCGCCGGGACGGTCACGGGTTGGGGGAGGGGTCCCGCTGTCCCGGGATACCCCCCTTGTGTCCCGGCAGGCCGGCAGGCAGCGGAGGGAAAAAAAGGATCGAGGCGCCAGCCGCGGCTTCTGTGTGCGGGATGCGGCGGTCTGGGATAAGTTTGTCCCTCCCTCCCTCCGAATGTGCCCCCCAGTATGCAGAGATAACAGCGCAGCGGAGCGGGCAGTCTTACCATCTTCCTCGCGTACCAGGCATCTCTCGTCTCTTGCTTCCATCTACTTCCTGTGACGTCACAGGAAGCAGGAAGCGGAGAAGACGAGAGATGCCCGGTATGCAAGGAAGATGGTAAGACTGCCCGCTCCGCTGCGCTGTTATCTCTGCATACAGGGGGACACTGGGGGACACATTCGGAGGGAGGGAGGGACACTATTATCCCAGACCTCATCCCGCACACAGAAGCCGCGGCTGGCGCCTCGATCCTTTTTTTCCCTCCGCTGCCATGGGCACCCTCCCCTTCTCCCCACTCCCTGACAATTGCAGATATATATATATATATATATATATATATATATATATATATATATATATATATATATATATATATATATATATATATATATATATATATATATATATTACTAGGGGTGTGTCAGGGGGTGTGGTTGGGGGTGTGTCAGGGGTGTGGCTTAAGTGTCCCGGTTTCCCATCTCAAAAAGTTGGGAGGTATGATCTCACTACTGGACATACTTGGTCTTCAGATTTGTGTGAATGCCAGTCTGAATACAATTGGTGGCTGTGAGACCTCATGGGTTATTCTTATTGCACAAGCCTTGGTAAAACAGGCCCTCAGAGTCCATACAGAGGTGTCAGAACCACTGGGGAGGCTTTTACAGCGAGGATGTGTTTATCTGGTTCGTGTTTCCACCACTCTGATGAAACTAATAACTGTCTTTCAGCTGTCTCCTCAGTGGCAGATCTTTCTGATAGTGATGATGTTGGAACTGCTCGCTGTGTATTGGTATCATTCTGGCCTGCAAACGGTGAGTGTGTGAATGTCCCAGTGTCTTCCAGATATTGCAGATTCCTTCCATCGCTAACCTTCTCCTCTCCTTACTAAAGGTCCTCCTTGTTGGTCAGTCGGTGGTCATCACGCTTTATGATGTGACTATGCTGTCATCCTCCCGCGTAAGTGATCAACTCTTTGCACTGATTAATAAAATGATGTTATAAATTGCCATTACCGATACTGCAGTTCCAAGAGGGCAAAAATCACACTGAGGCCAGATAGTGAAAGGTCCAAGTCCATCTCTCCCAACAATGTGAGATTAGAAAGAGTGAAACCTTTAAAGCAGACTTGAACTTGGAACTTCTTCTCTGCTCTAGATAAGCAACAGCATAGTAACATTTTAAGAAAACCATTTCTTTGTTACTGCTGATACAAATCCTGCAATAAATCTGCAGCGTGTCTACTTCTTGCTTTCATGGAAGCAGACATGGGGTTAAAATCCTGTGTATACAGATTAGCTGCTCTGCCGAGGCAGCTAGCTGGCACAGCTGAGAGATCCATTTACAATCTGTGATTAGTCACAGATGAGGGGGGTTAGAAAGGCTAAGCTCTCTAAAATACATACAGGGTGCATTTCTCACTGTTTTTCCTGCTGTCTTGTGCAAGAGTTCAGGTCCACTTTAAAGCAAACTGAGCACCTGGGAAAAACTTTTTTTTTTTAAAGGAACCTTCTTAATGGAGTGTGGCATATAAGGATTGGTGCAAATATTATCTTTTACTTTCAAAAGAGTTTATTAACTAAAATACATAACATAACAATCAATGTGAAGCATTAACCAACATCCGTACACATAGCAGTGATAGTGACATTTTACAATCAGGGAAATCCAAATTCTTCCCCTTAGGTAGGGTTTAACAATCAGTCACATTTAGTGAACTTCACTGTATACAGAAATGACATATGATTAATCTAAAGTTTATAACCAGATTAGAACTAATTACCTCCAACTAATTACATTAAGAACGAAGTGTATTGGGAAGGGATTTTAAGTGGTGATATATGTATCCTGTTGTTAACCAAACCGATTCAGAAATGAGTACTAGGACTTTACTTTTAGTATACATTTTAGGAATTGTCTAGGTCTATCTGCGTCTGAGTTGACTTAATCATAACCAGTTATAATAGTTTGTATGTGATAACCATAGGAGGAGGCTAACCAGTCCTGCCAAATGGAGAGAAATGTGGGGGTATCCCCTTTTGTTAGAGCCATGCTATATTCATTTAAGCAAATATTATTAATTTTTTGTACAACTTTCTCCCAGAGAGCAGAGAGCCAGGATTGGGCAATATGTGATCTGGTGGCCCCTAACCTCTTTGTAAAGAGTAATTTTTCCCACTTGGTAAAATTTGTTGTGTTGAGGTTGAGAAGAGCATATAGCGGGTCTAAGGGGATAGGCTTATTCCATAGCTCAGAGGATAAATTGAAGGTTTTGCTCCATAATGACTGTGCTATGGGGCAATGCCACGATATGTGTATATAATCCCCTGTGCTTGAGCATTCCCTAAAGCAATTACTAGAAAATTGTTTTTTTATATTTGCTTATTCTAGTTGGGGTAAATATGTGCGAAATATAAGCGTAAAGAGACACTGTAACATCAAAAAGATCCCCTGGGGGGTACTCACCTCGGATGGGGGACGCCTCAGGATCCTAATGAGGCTTCCCACGCTGTCCTCTGTCCCACGGGGGTCTTGCTGCAGCCCTGCGAACAGCCGCCAACAGACCCGACTGTTGATTCAATATTTACCTTTGCAGGCTCCAGCGGGGGCACAGCGCTTTGTGGCTGCTTTCGGCTCCGAAGTAGACGGAAATACCCGATCTCAGTCGGGTCCGCTCTACTGCGCAGGTGCCAGAGTAGAGCCGGGAAGGTAAATATCTACGTCGCCGCTGTACGGAGGGCTGCAGCGAGACCCCCGAGGGACGGAGGACGGCGTGGGGAGCCTCATTAGGATCCTGAGGCTTCCCCCTCCCGAGGTGAGTACCCCCCAGGGGACGTTTTGACGTTACATATTCTCTTTAAGGGAAGTTTTCATCATTGTTATGTTGCTTGAGCATTTGGCTGTGTTTCTCCATATTAGTGACCACTGGGTATCTGAGATTTTTGAATTTGAGTCGCTGGACCATTTTGTTTGATAACTTTTTTTTCTCTGAAATCAGAAGGAATAAGAGCATTTTATAGATTACAGATGTGGATTTTGATGTCCCCCCATCTTTAATTAAAGATTTTTCTAGTGTGGTCATTGACAAGACAAGACAAATAACATTTATATTGCACTTTTCTCCTTGTGGACTCAAAGCGCCAGAGCAGAGCAGCAGCCACTAGGGCACGCTCTATTGGCAGTAGCAGTGTAAGGGAGACTTGCCAAAAGTCTCCTACTGAATTAGTGCTGGCTTACTGAACAGGCAGAGCCGAGATTCAAACCCTGGTCTCCTGTGTCAGAGGCAGAGCCCTTAACCATTACACCATCAGCCAACTGCTGCATTGGTGGGATATGATTATTTCTCCAGTGCTGTGATATATAATGTTGCAGTTTTATAGAGCGAAATACTTCAGAAGGTGGAGGATTTATTGTAGATTGTATAGTACCTCTGCCTCTCTGTAAAATGTCGAGGAAGCAGTTGAATTTATTCTCCGTCCACCAGGAGTAGTACCGTGGGTCAGTTCCTGGACTGAAGTCAGGATTTCTAGTTATAGTAGCTAGGGGAGAATTTACGGAGATTAACTTAAACTTGAAACGCAACATGTTTCAAAGTTTAAATGCATAGGATATGATTGGGTTGGTAGAATGCATAATGGATTTTGGTATCTCTTTAAACCAAATTACATCTTGTATTCTAAAGGGAGTTATGAATGTATTCTCTATTTACCTCCATTGTGAGGAGCGATCTTTAAATGTCACACTTAAAAGTTGGGAAATCCTGGTTGCCTTAAAGAATATATGTAAGTGGGGTACTCCTAACCCTCCATCTAATCTATGTCTATACATAATAGATGATGCAATACGTGGTTTTCGCTTATTCCAGATGAATCTCGTAATATCTGATTGCAACCTCTAAGTGGGAGGTAGGGATTTCAATTGGTAAGGATCTAAACAAATAGAGCAGTTTGGGTAGGATTATCATTTTGATGGAAGTTATCGTGCCTAACCAAGATATATTCAAATTTTCCCTAGATAGGAGTCTGGCTCTTAATTTCTTTAATAAGGGTATGTAATTCTGGTCATAAAGGGCTTTTATTGAATCCGTGATCTGAATTCCTAGATATTTTAGTTTACTATTTTTCCATATGAATTGAAAGTTTTCTTTGATCTGAAGTTCTAATTTAGAAGTGAAGTTTAATGCTAAGGCCTTTGTTTTATCTTGATTACCTATAAGGCCAGATGCCAAGCGAAAGGTTTTAAGGGTATGGAGAACATTGGGTAGGGATATAATAGGGTCTGTCACAGTCAGTAAGAGATCGTCTGCGAAGGCACTACATTTATACATATTTGTGCCTATCTGAATTCCTTTTATTGAAGGGTTTATTCTTTTTTTTTTTTAACACTGTTTTTATTAAACAAATATTGTACCATACAAACATTTGAAATTGTCAGCAAATGTCCATTTCAACAAAAAGGCATATATTCTGTCTATAATACAATAAAATTGGAGATATGAAAAATGGGTTATCGTGTGAGTTTGTACTGTCCTACATTTCCATTTATCCATGAGACAATAAAAACAAAAGCAAAAAAGAAAAAGAAAAAGAAATAACATGCTGTTACAATAGAAGTTAAGTTAAAACCTGAGTATTTGTTCCTGTGGTCTGTTGTTCATCAATTTGGAAAGGAAAGCGTAACATTACTAGCATGAGCTGTGCCCCACTAAGGAGGAGTAGAAAGAAAAAATCATGGATCATTATGATGTATGTTAGTTAGGCCATTCATGGTAATCTGTGGGATCCCAATAAGAATTTGTTTCCCGTCTGGTATCCCTTAGGTCATTTCAATGAAAGTTAGAAGGTGAAGACACATATCAGGGAGGGAAGTAGTTGAGAAAGTACGTCTCCCATGGGTCCCATATTTGTTTAAATCTCTCTTCCGTATCTCTCAGAAGAGAAGTGAGATATTCCATCACCTTAGTCCAATTAATTTTTGCAGTAACTTCAGAAATTGTAGGAGAGAGGGGTTTACGCCAATGGGATGCTATAGATAGTCTAGTAGCTGTTAGTATATGTGTAATCAGTCTCATCACATGTTTCTTTATTCCTGGTATCGGTTTACTTAGGATCATATAGAGGGGGTCTAAAGGGATATTAGTATTTGTTACCCTTGCTATTAATGATTGAATCTCTACCCATAGTGGTTGAAGAATTGGACAATACCAGAATATATGCTCTAGAGAGCCTATCTGATTACATCCCCTCCAGCATTGATTGGGTACATCCGGATATATTTTTGATAATACTTCCGGTGTTCTATACCACCGAAAAATCAACTTATAAATGTTTTCCTTTACTTGTGTGCATATTGATGTTTTTTTCGCATTCTCCCATATTGAAACCCAGTCTTCCAATTCTAAGGATTGTCCAAGAGCTTGTTCCCACTTGGTCATATATGAATGTTTAAGTTTGAGGGTACCAGAATTGTCTAGAAGTAGCACATAAATAGCCGAGATAAGCCCTTTTTGGTGACCTTTGTTGTGGCACAATCTTTCAAAAGGAGTAAACATGGGAAGGAGATCTGTTCCCTTAGTGAGAGTTCTAAGGAAATGACTAATTTGATTGTATTCCATAGACAATTGTGGCGTGAAGGTTATTTTTTCCTCTAGTGCAGTTTTGGGGAGGAGTTTTCTGGTGAGAACATTCGTCCAATTAATGGAGATTGGTATAATTAAGACTGAACCATCTGCCCATGAATCTTTCTGTCATACCTGGAGCAAAAGCAGGGTTACCTAGTATAGGATATAATGGAGATATTGAGGATCTGAGATTAGCTTTCAGAACTGTTGAGTGCCATACTTGAAGAGTAAATTTAATCGTGGGGAGAAGTTTAATATGGGGTAGCTTGGGAGGAGATGGAGACCAAATCAGAGAAGCTAGGGAGATTGGGTAAATACTGAACGCCTCTATGAGGCCCCACTTAGTGTATGTCTTTAGATCCGACCATTCAGGGAGTTGGCGTAGGTGGGTGGCCTGATAGTATAGTTTCAAATTAGGTAGACCCAAGCCCCCCAGTTCTCTAGAGGTTAATAAAACAGAGGAGTGGATCCGTGGTTTAGAATTGTTCCAGACAAATTTTAAGAAGGCTCGCTGTAAGATTTTAAACTGTAGAGAGGGAACTTGGATAGGTAGTGTCTCGAATAAATATAGTAAACGTGGGAGTATATTCATTTTTAAGGAGTAGATCCTACCTATCCATGAGATTTTGTAAGCTGTCCATTTATGTAAATCTTGTAAGATAGATTGTATTAATGAGGGGAAGTTAGCTTTGTATAGAGTAGCGTAATTAGTTGTTAACTGAATCCCCAAATATTTAATAGAGTGAGTCTTCCATTTATAGGGAAAGGATTGTTTTAAGTTAAGGAGCATTGTCGGTGGCATCTTAATAGGAAGTGCTTCAGACTTGTCTTGGTTAAGTTTGAAGCCTGAGATGGCTTCAAATTCTCTTAAAATTGAGTGTAGCACTGGGAGAGAGGTGAGAGGGTTAGTTAACGTTAACAAGATATCATCTGCGAAAAGCGATATTTTATATTCCTGAGTGTTTTGTTTGACTCCAGTTATATCCTGATTTTGTCTGATGGCACACGCCAGGGGTTCAATACTTATAGCAAACAAGAGTGGGGATAGAGGACACCCCTGTCGTGTGCCATTTGTTATGGGGAAGGGAGATGCCGAAGCAAAGGGAAGTTTAACCGTTGTAGATGGAGAAGAGTATAAGTAGCGAATTAAAGTCAAAAAGGTTCCACAAAAGCCCTGACGTTCCATGACCCTAAGCAAAAAAGGCCATGACAACCTATCGAAAGCCTTCTCTGCATCCAAACTTAGTAGCAGAGAAGGCTTCCCAGATCTGTTCATCAATTCTATCAGATCGATAGCTTTCCTAGTGTTGTCTCCCGCCTGACGGCCTAAAATGAAACCTACTTGATCGTTATTAATCATAGAAGTAAGGATTGGGTTTAAGCGGTTTGCCATTACTTTTGTGATAATTTTTAAATCCGAATTAAGTAAAGATATAGGCCGGAAGTTCTGTGGAAGTTGTGGATCCTTGCCCTCTTTAGGGATCATAGTAATCAGGGAGTTCAGAAATGAGTTAGGTGCTACATTCCCCTTCATAAGTGCATTTGCTAGTTTAGTCAAGTAAGGGATCAGAGTGGATTGAAGTTTTTTATAGTAAGAGTACGGTAGGCCATCTGGACCAGGGGCCTTTGTGGAAGGAAGATGTTTTATAACCTCTGTGATTTCTTCATCTGTTATAGGGGCATTAAGTGAGTTAATGTTTACTTCAGTTAGAGAAGGCATATTTAATTGATCTAGGAACGCATCTATTTTAGATAGATGTGTAGAGAGATTGGGATATTTTGGTAAGTTATAGAGAGTCTTATAATAGTCTGTAGAAATTTGTGCCACCTTTCGTGGGTGGTAGTGGACAGTTCCGTGGGTATCTTTCATAGAGTATATGGAATGGTTGGAAGATTTTGGGTTTAATTTACGGGCCAGAATAGTATGTGGCTTATTGCCTCTTTCATAAAAAAGTTGTCTCGTCCATCTCAAGCTTTTCTCCAGTTGTGTGCATTGAAGGGTTTGTATTTCCTGTTTGAGGGTTTGTACTGCAGAGTAATGTATCTGGGTTGGGTTAGATTTATATAGTTTTTGGGCCGAGTCTAAATCTGAGTAGAGCTTGGAAAGTCTTGAGGAAGACATTCTTTTACGTTTAGTAGCCTCTGATATAAACAGACCCCTGATGAAGGCCTTGTGTGCCTCCCATACCATCCCATAAGGGAGGCCTGATTCAGTATTAACTGTGAAATAAGATTGCAATTCATCTGCAAGCCTAGATAGGATCTTTTTGTCTTGTAATAGAGTTTCATTTAATCTCCAGAAAATCGGTTTGTGAGTATGGGAGAGTAAGTCAATTTCTGTGATGACTGCTTGGTGGTCTGACCATGCAATTGGAAGTATTTCAGCTCCCTTCAGTGATGACAGAAGACTAGATGTTGAGAAGAAATAATCAAGGCGGGAGTGAGATGCATGTGGGGGAGAGAAGAAGGTATACTCAATAGAGGTAGGGTTAGAGATCCTCCATAAATCAAGCAGTTTATATTGTCTCATAAGGATTCTAAACTTGCGGGAGTTGCGTTCGTGAGTAGCCGTTGTAATGGTGCTGGGGGGGACATATCGATCTTTAAGGTCAGAGAACGCCAGGTTAAAATCCCCTCCTAACAATAAACTACCCTTTGTATTTTTGAATAGTTTCTTAAGAAATAAAGTAAGGAAAGATAACTGATTGTTGTTGGGGACATAAACATTAGCCAATGTGATTTCCTTACCAGCTAGTGATCCCTGTAATATTAGGTAGTGACCTTTAGGATCAGAAATAGTTTTAGAGATTTGTAAAGGGAAACTCTTTTTATATATGATTGCTACTCCTGCCTTTTTTGTAGGGCCGGCGGCCAAACACACCTCAGAATATAATCTGTTATATAAACGTATGTTATCAGTTTTGCGGAAGTGAGTTTCCTGAAGAAAAGCTAAATCAATATCCAGCCTCTTCATATCTCGAAATAATGAAAATCTCTTCTGAGGTGTGTTTAGACCTTTAGTATTTAGTGTCAAGAATTTAACCATTTTTGAGTTGTAAATGAGATAGTGTAGATATTTGATGAACAGACCATGTAAGGCTCATATGTAATATAGAGAGAGAAAAAAGAAGAACAAAAATAGAAAAACAATAAAGAAAGAAAAGGTATAACCGTGTTTAAAGGTATAACAATATATACTGTATTAAAGGTAACATATTGTAGTATATCGTTTCGGTCGTCTGAGGACCAGCCATATTTAAACCAATGGCTAATCATATGGGCAGCATAAAACTGCTGCCTAGATGGAAATCGTCCTAGATTGGCCGGCTGCCGTAGTAACCAGACAATTCGAAGGAGGATCTCCCTGAGGTGCATACCGAATCCCAAGAATAAGAACATTAGAATGAACATATAGATGAACATGTCATAAACCGTTGGTGGATATTGAGATAGGCTCCATCCCGCCACTCTTTTGAATACATCCCAGAAGGGGGGAATTATGCTATATATCAGAATATGGTTGAAAATATTTCTCTGCTAGGCCAGCTTGAGATCAGAAAAATATATATTCAGCTATCAGTCCTGATAAGAAGAAAAAAAGATAGAAAAAATGGGTGTGTGGAAGCTGTAATAAATTTCCAAGATTTTTATGGAGAACTATAGCTTTGTGAGGATATAGTCAAGCGGGGTGATCATCCATGTCTTCCGTTCTTTCTGAGAACGTGAGGCTCCTCAGCGGTTGTTTAGTCCATTCAGAGATGTGTCGAATTTTCCTCGGTGGGGAGGAGGTTATCGCAGGGCGAGTAAGGGATGCGGAAGTAGGTGGAAGTTTGAGGCCTAGTTGTTTTAAGAACATGGGAGCATCATCTACATCAGATAATGTTAGGATAAGGCCTTGTTTGTTAACAATTAGGCGAAAGGGGAAGCCCCACTTATATAAAATGCCAGCATCCCTAAGTAATTGCGTAACTGGTCTAAGGATCCTGCGTTTTGTTAGAGTTATTAGAGACAAGTCATTGTAGATGGCAATATCGTCTCCCTTATATGGAATGTTTGATGTGTTCCGCAGCGCTTTAAAAAGAGCATCCTTTGCCTCAAAATAGTGCAGCCTAGCGATAATGTCTTTAGGTGACTTAGTACCTGGTTTCCTTTCCCCTAGAGATCTGTGTGCTCTGTCAATTCTCCACATCTCATCTGGCAGATCTGGAACAATAGTGTGGAACAGTTCTTTCAAATAGGAAACGATCTGATCATTCTTAAGAGACATAGAGACCCCTTTAATGCGCACATTTTGTCTCCTTTCCCTGTTTTCCATATCTTCTTGGGCTAAACGCATTGATTTTATATCAGATTGTATAAGTTGTTGATCTTCTGCTAAGTCAGCCTGTTTTATAACAATTGCATCAACCCTTTCTTCCAGGGCCTGTGTGCGCTCCCCCAGCCCTGCCATGTCAGCACGTATTTCCCCCACTGCAGCCATGATAACTTTTTGCAGAGAGTCTTGTAAGCTGTGGTAATGTTTGTCCAAAGATAGTTCTAATAGCGCTGCAGTAAGTGGCTGTGTAGCGTGGTTATCACTTGCCTGGTCAGAGGAAGGAGCGTCTGGGTGCGCTGCGTGGTCGGCGCCATCTTGGCTGGGGGAGGGACAGAGGAATTTGTCCATAGTGCCCGGTGGGGACGAAGACTTGGGGCCCCCTTTAGTCGCCATTCTGGTCAGGGGGGTTTGCGGAGGCTGTTCCCAGCAAAACCGCCGGCTGCTGTTGTTCCTGGGGCGGAGGAGGCGGCTGTAAAGAGCAGGGGGTGAGCGGAGCGTATCTCCTAAGCGGCCATCTTGGGTGGTTCGCGCATGCGCCCTCGAAGGGTTTATTCTTATAGACTCTAATAGTGTTTCAAATGCTAATACAAAGAGGGCGGGGGACAGGGGACAACCCTGTCTCGTACCTCTTTTGATGAGAAAGGGATCTGAGAAGCATCCTGATGCTACGTACACACATGCGACAACGATCGTTCGTTGAGAACGACGAACGAACTTTTAATTGATGAAAGAACGACCTAAGTAAAGATAATTTTAAAAGGTGTGTAACGATCTGATCGTTAGAACAAACGTTACATCATATAAAGCAACTATTGCGCCTGCGCATAAAAATGAGAAGTTTCACAGAGAAATAGTGAAATGCGCATGTCAAGCCTAGTACGAACGACCGTTTTCAACGATGTACTACTTTTGCAAACGATCGTCGTTGGTTAAAATCCGCCGAGACAGAACTTTCTTTGGTAGCGATTTGGCTCGTTCGTCGTTTGCCTTAATAGTCGGTGGTTCGTTTTTTGTAACGATCGTCGTTGGTAAAGATCTGGGAACGATCGTTACAAACGACTATAGTCGCATGTGTGTACGCACCTTGAGGCTAATGAGAAGCTGATGGGTTAGAGTATAAGTTATTGAGGATATTGATAAAAGGGCCCTGAAATCCATATTTTTCTAAAACAGCGTAGAGGAAGTCCCAATTCAATGAGTCGAAGGCCTTCTCTATGTCCACTGCAAGCAGAAGCATAGGAAGGCTCTTATGATTGGCTAAATGAACAATATTACAAATTTTCCTTATGTTGTCCGTGCCTTGTCTGGTTCTCACATAGCCCACTTGATCTGACTCAATCAGAGATGGAAGAAAGTTATTTATTCTGTCAGCCAGTAGCTTTGTTAGGATTTTATGATCTAAATTTATGAGCGATATGGGTCTAAAATTTTTACACAGTGTGTGGTCCCTACCTTCCTTGGGTATAACCGTGATTGTCGCATTATTTGAGTTCTGGGAGATTTGTTTGCCCTCTCCGATTGAGGAAATGTAAGTAAGGAGCTGGGGCGCAATGATTGTTTGGAAATTCTTGTAATATTGTCCATTCAAACCGTCTGGGCCTGGTGCCTTTAGTGGTTTTAACCACTTTGTCCTCCTTGACATATAAAAACATCAAGGAGGACATGCACGCTCCTGCGGCCGATCGCGCGTGTGCACGCGCACTCCTGGCCACGGATTCGTTAGCCCAGGAATCAATGAATCGGGCTATGGTGCCCGATCACTGATTCCTCTCCCCGCAGAAAAAGCGACAGCTTCCGAGAGAAGCTTCGCTTTTTCTGATCCTATGTCCCTCTAAGCGTACATTGTACGCTTAGAGTGACGTCATGTAAACAAACTCAAGGTTGCCATCTTGTGGCCAAAAAGTAAAACTACAACTAAAAGTAAATCACAATACACAAATATTTCCCCAAATCAAACACTTTTTACATCCCACCCTCCCAAAAATACCCACATCAAATGTTTAATAAAAAAAAAAACATTGCAATAAAAAAAAATAAAAAACACATAAATATTTACCTAAGGGTCTAAACTTTTTAAATATCTATGTAAAGATGAAATATTTCAATTTTTTGTTTTAATAAGCTTGTAAATAGTGATGAATGCAAAACTGAAAAAATGCTCTTTTATTTCCAAATAAAATATTGTCGCCATACATTGTGATAGGGACATAATTTAAATGGTGAAATAACCGTGACAAATGGGCAAATACAATACGTGGGTTTTCATTATGGAGGCATGTATTATTTTGAAACTATAATGGCCGAAAACTGAGAAATAATGAATTTTTTCAGTTTCTTTCTTATTCTTACTGTTAAAATGCATTTACAGTAAGGTAGCTCTTAGCAAAATACAAGATATAGATCAGTTCATTGTGATAAGTAGTGATAAAGTTATAGGCTAATGAATGGGAGGTGAACATTGCTCGGATGCATGAAGTGAAAACGACTGAGGGCTTAAGTGGTTAAGTTATTGATAACTTTCATGAATTCCTGTAGGGTAATGGGGGCATTAAGTAATTCTAGCCATTGATGGGTTACTTTTGGAAGATTAATCTGTTTGAGGAAACCACGTATTGCATCTGGAGTGGAGGATTTGTTATTGGTATAAAGTTTGGTATAGAATTCTCGGAATAATTCCGCAATTTTAGCTGGGTTATGGGTTACTCTTCCCCCCGGGATTTTAAGTGGCTTAAATCTAGATGCTCTGTTTTTACCTGCTAGAAGTCTAGCTAGTCTTGTGTTAGCCTTATTGGCTAAGTGATACCTATTGCTTCCAAGCCATCTGAATGACCTGGCGACCTCTTCTGATCTTACTGCATCCAGTTGTTCTTTTACTATATTTATCTGTTTTAAGAGAGTTATAGAGTTATTTAAATAGTAAGACTCCCACAACTGTTGCAATTGGTACTCCAAGGCCACCTTATTAGCCTCTTTATCTTTTTTAATAGCTTTGGAGAGGCTGATAAAGTGGCCCCTAATGAATGCCTTGTGTGCGTCCCACCAACTGCTAACTGCAGTGTCTTCTGGCTTGTTAATCTGGAATTATTCAGTAAGATGAGTGGAGATTCTGTTTACCCATTTAGGATTGGAGAGCAAGAAAGGCGGGATCCTCCATCTAGGAGAATTATGGGAATGGCAGGAAGTATAGAAAAGGGTGCTTATAATAGAGTGACCTGATAGATCCATATGAATTATCGAGGACCCTCAAATTTTGGTTATGAGTGTTTTGGAGGAGAAGATGTAATCTAGTCTCGAGGAACTGTGATGTGGATGAGAAAAGAACGAAAAATCTTTTTTTTTGGGATGAAATTCTCTCCAAGAGTAAATTAGATTGAATTCTTTTAGGAGTCTTATAAAGGATTTCGGAGGTTTCGATCTTTCTGAGTGTGTAACTACAGATTGATAATCTAGTTTAGGGTTTATAACTAAGTTCATATCTCCCCCTATAATAATATTTTGATTGTCAAATTTGTGTAACGTTTCTATAATTTCCTTAAAGAAGGCTCCATTTTTAGTCGAAGGTGCATAGATATTCACCAGTAATATTGGGGATCCCGCCATTTCACCCTCCAAAAACAAGTATCTCCCTTCCTTATCGGTTATTTTCTTTCTTAAGGTAAAAGCAGTGTTTTTGTGGAATAAGATAGCAACTCCATTCTTTTTCGCTGTTTGGTGACTAGATAGGTAGAATTCAGGAAATGTTTTATGAAGAAATTTGGGATAGGATTTCCTGGTAAAATGGGTCTCTTGCAACATAACAGACTAAAAGAGCTAAATTTATGAAATTTTACGAAACAAGGAACCCCACAATAGTTAATTCCTTGTGTATTATGCGAGAATATTTTCATATTAAGGGGATCTGGGAGATAGAGTTGCTATCTGATTCGCCCATTGTAAAGTGCGAAGTAAAGAGCATTCCTTTGGAAAACCGACATACTCAAATCTGTCTGTATACATAATCGATACTGTAAAAACTTGTGATAGTCTAGTCTCATCAATTCCCAAATTGCACTTCTTTTGTGGTCTTCAAAAAACCTTATAGGGCCTGAACGTGTGTCTAAGCAAAACCCATACAAATAAGATTATAACTAAGAAAACCTGACTGGACAATCTACTACCAGGATTGTCTGCCACCAAATCAGGCTCTGAATAGTAATGCATTGGTGGGGAAGTGAGGAGCTGCAATTCATGCAGCCCGATCAGTGCTCTCATTTATGCTTAAAATAGACTCCTGAACCTTGGAAAGATAACTGAAACTTGAATAAGATAGCTAAACATGAGTAAGATAACTGGAACTTGAGCTAGTAACACTAGACAACTAGTGTAAGCCTTATATACTTTCTATATCCGGAATGAGTTGCCTCAAATGTTCAGTACTGAGAGGGAAGAGAGGATATCACCCGTAGTTAGACCATCTGTGGGACTCATGTTGTATCAAGTACGAGAAGTAGAGGTCTTGACCCCTTCAGTTAAGATGAAGGTAGCCTATGGCTGTAGTTGTTCAGTCAGTGTTCAGTTCGGACCTGTGGGCTCTGGGAATCTTAGAAGGAGTAAGGTGGCTCTCTCTGGATCTCTTGTAGTTAGGGTATTGCGCATCACGCCAATCCCTTGAGAGTTTTTTGGCTTTCAGTGATGAGTCCATCGGCGTTTCTTCCTCTAGGTCCAGGAAACCATTCTCTTTCAGTGCTTTAAAATCTTCCTGTAGCGTATGGATTTGATATTTCTTAGGGCCCAGGTTGAAATATAACATAAATGGAAATCCCCATTTATAAAGAACTGCTCTCTTCTGCAATGCTGCTGTGATAGGTCTCAGCGATCTGCGCTTAGCCAGTGTGATGGGAGATAGGTCCGAGTAAATTTGTACCTTGTGTTCTCCTATGCCATTCGGGCCCATGTCCCGTGCTGCTTTCATTACTGCTTCCTTCGCTTCTGAATAGTGCATTTTTAAAATAATATCCCTGGACCATTTGGTATTCTTGGGGGCTTTAAGGACTCTATGGATCCTATCGAATCTAAGCATCTAATCTGGGATATCAGGTAGAAGGGTCTTGAAAAGGGCAGTCACAAAAGGTTTACCATCCGTGATAGATTCTGGTACCGACCTTATTCTGATGTTCTCTCTTCTTCCTCTGTTATCCATGTCCTCCAGTCAGGGCCGGATTTGTACTCTTTACCGCCCAAGGCCAATTTCACCAGCCGCCCCCCTTTAGTATAGGTAACGAGATGACCCCTCCCCCCTTCCCTCCAGTATAGGTAGCAAGATGACCCCTCCCCCTTCCCTCCAGTATAGGTAGCGAGATGACCCCTCCCCCTTCCCTCCAGGATAGGTAGCCAGATGACTCCTCCATCCTTTCCTCTAGTATAAATAGCCTTAGGACCCCCTCCAGTATAGGTAGCCAGATGACCCGTCCCCTCTTTCCCTCTAGTATAGGTAGCCTGATGACCCCTTCCTCTCCCCCTCCAGTTTAGGTAGCCAGATGACTCCCTTAATACCTCCCTTTCCCACTCCCCCCTTTCAGTACAGCTTGCCTCCACACCGCAGCAGCCATCAGCGTCACTCACTTCTCTGCTCGTCTCCAGTGCAGAAGCTTCCTCTTCCTTTCTGTCTCCAATGCTGCCCAAGTCCGTAGCCACACGCCACAACGCCAACGTGCACAGAGAGCAAGGTGGCTGCTGTACAGGTGGCTGGCAGCAGGGAGATTAGGCACTCACTTGATCTCCCTGCATTGCAGCATTTGCAGTCTTGCAAATACTGCACCAGTTTAGTTTGCTGCTTTGGTGCCCTTGCTCCTGTGGTGCCCTAGACCATGGCCTAGGTGGCCTAGGCCTAAATCCGGCCCTGCCTCCAGTTTGTTTTCTATGAAGTCCAGTCGTTCTTCCTGTGCTTTATTAGCTTTCTGCAGGCTTGTGATGATGTCTACCGCTTCATCCATTCTGTATTCGAGCTTGCTTGTTCGTTCTCCCAATTCATCTAGCTGTGCTGTTATGGTGGAGACTGCCGCTCTGATCTCGCTCTTGAATGAGATTTTCAAATCAGTGAGGAGGTCTGTTATATCTTTTAAGGAGAAATCCGTGCGGTAGATTGTGTCTGTCTCCTTCTCGGCCTGCGTCTCAGCTTGCTTGTCGGCGGCCATCTTAGCTGTGCCCGTACCTCGCGGCCTAAAAAAGTCCAACGGTCTAGCCGTGGAGTCTTTAGTTTTATTCGCTGCCGAAGACATGCGGGGGTTCGAGGAGACCTTTCCCTTACAGCTCGTTCTCTCTCGAGACGTCTAGAGTCCGCAGTTCAGGAGTTTATCCGCTTTAGATCCAGGCTGCGATCGGAGCTCACGGAACTAGCTACTGCATCGCGCCGCGCATGCGCCCCCGGTGCAAATATTATCTTATCATGCATGGGTTATGGATATCCAATCAAATGTTTTATGCCAGAAAGCTAGCGTGAAGCGGACAAACAAAATAATGCAAATAACATGCAAAGTTGTACAAGATCTAAAGGTGGCCATACATGTATCAACTTGGCAGCCGGTCGACTATCCAATTCGATAACTATTGAATGGGATGAAAATCTGTGCCGACAAGAACAGGTTGAGCAACTATGTGACGCCCGAAAATGGGTGCATGTATCGATCAGACATGCCGCAAGATTTCAGGCCATCATGGTTGATCTACTGCACTGCAGAAACAGTGAGTGATATCGGGATGAACAAAAAAACAGACGAAAACTCCCGGTGCTGCCCCTCAATGTAAAATGTGCTAGATGTATGGCTACCTTATAGGTACTGTCAATATGTTAATGTGTTAATTTAGATTGATAAGCTTATCAATCTAAATTCAAGCATTGACAATACCCACACCTCCCAATTTTTTGAGATGAGAAAGAGAGACACTTAAGCCACGCCCCTGCCACACCCCTGATCACGCCCCCACCACACCCCTAGTCACGACTCACACATAACATAAAGATTTCATAAGAAAAATACATTGTTTTATAATTCAAACCACACTGGTTCTTGCTATCCTGGTTCATTTTCCTTCACATTAACATTTTAAAATTAGTAATATAGTACAGGTAGTCCCCGGTTCACGGAAGGGATAGGGACTGTAGGTTCGTTCTTAACCTGAATCTGTTCTTAAGTCAGAACATTGTGCCATCTCTGTCCCCTGTACCTCCTCTGTGCCTCCAGTGTCCCCCTCTGTGTCACCTCTGACCTTTGTACCTGTTTATACAAGTTTAAAAGCCATTATTTTTTACCTCCTCTCTGCCCCGCTAGTCAGGACACAAGGGAGGGGGGAGGGTGGCACAGGATAGCTCCGAACCCGGGACAGTCCTGCAGGATCTGGGTGACTTGCATAATAGGAACCTGTGCGGGCTCCCTCACTCCCCCCCCCCCCCCCTCCTTAATAAACCCTGCAAATTCTGTGATTCTAGCATGTATGGGGGCTTTGCTATTAACTTCTAAAATCGCCAGCCATTTACTTAAATGTTAGACGCAAACTTTTGGATGCAAACATTTGCGGTAAACACGAATGGCGGACTGTCCACTGGCAAACATTTTCATCTATCTCACTACTGGACATACTTGGTCTGCAGATTCGTGTGAATGCCAGTCTGAATACAATTGGTGGGTCTGAGACCTCATGAGTTATTCTTATTGCAGAAGACTTGGTAAAACAGGCCCTCAGAGTCCATACAGAGGTGTCAGAGCCACTGGGGAGGCTTTTATAGCGAGGATGTGTTTATCTGGTTCGTGTTTCCACCACTCTGATGAAACTAATAACTGTCTTTCAGCTGTCTCCTCAGTTGCCGATCTTTCTGATAGTGATGATGTTGGAACTGCTCGCTGTGTATTGGTATTATTCTGGCCTGCAAGCGGTGAGTGTGTGAATGTCCCAGTGTCTTCCAGATATTGCAGATTCCTTCCATCGCTAACCTTCTCCTCTCCTTACTAAAGGTCCTTTTTGTTGGTCAGTCGGTGGTCATCACGCTTTATGATGTGGCTAAGCTGCCATCCTCCCGCGTAAGTGATTAACTCTTTGCACTGATTAATAAAATGATGTTATAAATTGCCATTACCGAGGCTGCAGTTCCAAGAGGGCAGAAACCACACTGAGGCCAGATAGTGAAAGGTCCAAGTCCATCTCTCCCAACAATGTGAGATAAGAAAGAGTGAAACCTTTAAAGCAGACTTGAACTCGGAACTTCTTTTCTGCTCTAGATAAGCAACAGCATAGTAACCTTTTAAGAAAACCATTTCTTTGTTACTGCTGATACAAATCCTGCAATAAATCTGCAGTGTGTCTACTTCCTGCTTTCATGGAAGCAGACATGTGGTTAAAATCCTGTGTGTACAGATTAGCTGCTCTGCCGAGGCAGCTAGCTTGCACAGCTGAGAGATCCATTTACAATATGTGATTAGTCACAGATGAGGGGGGTTAGAAAGGCTAAGCTCTCTAAAATACATACAGGGTGCATTTCTCACTGTTTTTCCTGCTGTCTTGTGCAAGAGTTCAGGTCCACTTTAAAGCAAACTGAGCACCTGGGAAAGGCATTTTTTTAAAAGGAACCTTCTTAATGGAGTGTGGCATATAAGGATTGGAGCCAATATTATCTTATCATGCATGGGTTATGGATATCCAATCAAATGTTTTATGCCAGAAAGCCAGCGTGAAGCGGACAAACAAAATCATGCAAATAACATGCAAAGTTGTACAAGATCTAAAGGTGGCCATACATGTATTGACTTGGCAGCCGGTCGACTATCCAATTTGACAATTATTGAATGGGATGAAAATCTGTGCCGACAAGAACAGGTTGAACGACGATGTGAGGCCCGAAAATGGTTGCATGTATCGATCGGACATCCTGCAAGATGTCAGGCCGTCATGGTCGATCTAATGCACTGCAGAAACAGTGAGTGATATCGGGATGAGCAAAAAAAACGACGAAAACTCCCGGTGCTGCCCCCCAATGTAAAATGTGCTAGATGTATGGCTACCTTATAGGTACTGTCAATATGTTAATGTGTTAATTTAGATTGATAAGCTTATCGATCTGAATTCAAGCATTGACAATACCCACACCTCCCAACTTTTTGAGATGAGAAAGAGACAATTAAGCCACGCCCCTGATCACGCCCCCATCACACCCCTAGTCACGACTCACACATAACATAAAGATTTCATAAGAAAAATACGTTGTTTTATAATTCAAACCACACTGGTTCTTGCTATCCTGGTTCATTTTCCTTCACATTAACATTTTAAAATTAGTAATATAGTACAGGTAGTCCCCGGTTCACGAAAGGGATAGGGACTGTAGGTTCGTTCTTAACCTGAATCTGTCCTTAAGTCGGAACATTGTGCCATCTCTGTCCTCTGTGCCTCCAGTGTCCTCCTCTGTGTCACCTCTGACCTTTGTACCTGTTTATACAAGTTTAAAAGCCTTTTTTTTTTTTTTTTTTTTTAATCGATTTTCTCAAAAATTACAAGTCAAATTAGATTTTTTTTTTACTTGTTCCCATGGAAACAGAGAATCCATGCCTTTCTTTCAAAAATACACACTGCGCGCTGGCTCTTAACCCACTGGTTCGCCTCCTCTGTATATATAATAATTGTATGTGCCCAGAGGCTGGCGCTCACAGCACTAAATGATGTCAGATATTATCCAACCCTGTAAAAAAACCTAAAACAGCAGCACCTAATACATATATAATTAGCAATGTCCATAAAAGTCCCAGCCACAGTTCCAGCAACTTCAAGGAGTATCACTATAGATGTCACGATCACAACCGTTTCCCATACAATTCCTCAAATCCAAATGACACTGGATAGGAAAGCCTTCACCACACCCTAGTGAGAGCACTCACCGTGTGGCAAGACCTTCTGATAGGTCTATTGGCGCTTTTGGGACCGTTTGCTGGTCGTCCCCCACCACCTCCGCTATGTCACAGATCCTTTCTCCTTCCTGATTTCTTCTCAGTAACACCTCAATGAAAAGGCTTATGATAGTGTAATACTGTCGCTTTTATTTAAAAGTAATAAAAAATTGCACTTACAATTTCCAGTTAAAAACAAGGCGTAGAGTTTACCACGGGCTCTCCCCCGTTAGGTGGCCGGCTGGCATAGATATCACCCGATGACTGAGGAAATTCTGACCGCCGCGCGCTCGGTCATCCAATCACTCCCGCAGCCCCGGATCACGCCGTCACCCTCGTGCGTACTGTAGTCTCTTCCGCGTCCTGGCCCCGCCTTACATGTTTCGTCATACGTGACTCATCAGAAGCGTGGCCAGGACGCCATCAGAGACTCATCTTATGCTGAATTCCTATTGCGTGCGCATCTACGGGTCCACCCCCTTACCACGCCATCCTCTTTACTACCCGCCGTGTGATCTCTATTAGATGCGCAATTCCTACGCACCACTATTATCACTATGCCAGACAGTTCCCTTCAAACATAATTAAAATCATACTCTACAGTCATCTTACATATTAATACCCCCAATGCGGAATTGTATTCTGTCGCCCCCCGGTTACCACATAAAGTATATACTCCTCAACCTTTCCCCCCCACATCCACCCCTCCATTCTCACCCCTTATATCTATCTCTACCAGACTGTCCACACAATACATCCCCGCATCAGGGTAGCCTCATCCCTATCCATTAGATAAACATTATCAGTACACCATATACCTGTTTATATTAAAATCCTACCAGATAAAATCTATTTGCATACATCATAAACCTTTTCCAGTACAACTTCCACTAAGGACCCCAACATGGGTACCCCCAAACCTCCCCTCATTCCCCCAAAAAACACACTAGATCTATATCAATATTCAATCCGTGCGGTCTCATACTGCCCATATTATAAATCCACCTTGTCTCAGCCTGAGATACCTGTTTGGTCCTATTGGATCCTCTCCAGTGGGGGACAATTTTTTGCAGCGCACAAAATGAAAGCTCCCCAGGGTCACATCTATGTGAGGTTCCAAAGTGTGAGGACAGGCTATGATTTACATACCCTTTTCTTATATTCCTAACATGCTCCCCCATCCTTTCTTTTAGGGTTCTAGTGGTCCTCCCCACATACTGCCACCCACAACTACACCACGCTAGGTAAACCACATATCTGTCATTGCAAGTGACAAATTGCCTGATGGGAAATTCCCTTCCATTGCTAAATGACACCACTTTTGACGTTTTTACCCCCTTCGCCTCCCTGCAAGCCTTACATGCTCTGCAGGGAAAAAAACCCGGGGTCTGCCAACCCTGCATTTTCTGTTGTCTTTTTGGTTCAACACAACTCGGGGCCAGTATCTGCTTGAGGTTCGTGGCCTTCCTATATATGAATTTTGGTCTTTCTGGGATTATTGGTCTCAACACATAATCCGTGGCAAGTATGGCCCAATGTCTCTTAATTATATTCTGCACTTCTCTATACTGCGCATTATAACCTGTAATAAATGCCAGGCCATACTCACCTTCTGTGTCATCCTTTCTTTTTTCTTCCAGTAACTGTTTTCTCTCCACCCCCCTCACCCTATGCATTTCCTCCTCCAAAAACACCGGGTTGTAGCCTTTCTCCATGAACCTATCCCTGATAACTCCTGCCTGTTCATCATAATCTTTTAGGTTGCTACAGTTCCTCCTCATCCTCATAAACTGCCCCTTTGGTATTCCTTTGATCCACGCCGGGTGGTGACAACTCAGCACTGATATGTAACCATTTCTATCCGTATCCTTGAAATAACTTTTTGTTTTCAACCCCTCATTACTCTTTAATATTTCCAAGTCCAAAAAATGTATTTTCTCTGAACTTGTTTCTACTGATAGGGAAATTCCAAGGGTGTTCTCATTAAGCATTTTCAGGAAATTACTTAAACTTTCTTGCCCTTCCCCCCAAACGAAAAACAAATCATCTATAAAGCGACTCCATAATCTGATGGGTGCCCCCCCTCCCACAATTGTTTCCTCCCATTTACCCATAAATAAATTTGCTAGGCTTGGGGCATAGCTCGCCAGCAAACGGTCCCAAAAGCGCCAATAGACCTATCAGAAGGTCTTGCCACACGGTGAGTGCTCTCACTAGGGTGTGGTGAAGGCTTTCCTATCCAGTGTCATTTGGATTTGAGGAATTGTATGGGAAACGGTTGTGATCGTGACATCTATAGTGATACTCCTTGAAGTTGCTGGAACTGTGGCTGGGACTTTTATGGACATTGCTAATTATATATGTATTAGGTGCTGCTGTTTTAGGTTTTTTTACAGGGTTGGATAATATCTGACATCATTTAGTGCTGTGAGCGCCAGCCTCTGGGCACATACAAAGAGAATCCATGCCGTTCGGGTCGTTAGTAAATCGGCGTTCGTAAGTCGGGGACTACCTGTATATCAATTTAATGGATGAGAATGAAGTTTAGTGTCGAACAGATTTTTCAGTAAAGAAATATATATATTTACATAGAGGAACAAAGTCCTGAAAGAGGGACAAATGAAGAGGAAAAAGGGACAGAGAGACAGGGCTCCCAAAGAGGGACTGTCCCTCCAAAAGAGGGATACTTGGGAGCTATGACCATACCTTTAGATTTTGCACAACTTTGCATGTTATGTGTATGGTGACATGATTTGATCTTTAATATTTTTGATCCATTTTTTGTAAGCATTATGAATGCCTATACAGAATATTTATAGACATCTATGGGCCTTTTTTATATATACCCCAGTTTTTTATAAACCACAGCGTACCAGAAGCTGTTCCTCGCACCTGTCGGAAGCTGTGTGCAGAGTATGTTGTTTGATTTGTAAGCTCTGCTGCTCATACACAGGATGTGATCAGGCTTCTTTCTAGACGTAGCAGTGATGCTTGATCTCACTTCATCTTCTATCACAGTCCACCCAGTGTTTGATGGAGACAGGAGAATTAACTCCTGCAATGGTGTCTCCTATTTCATAGGCTTAGGGTACGTACAGACATACGATAACGATAGTTCGTTCTGAACGACGAACGATGTTAAAGGAGGTATCGGCCGATGATCGTTTGAAGAAAGGCTACTTAGAACATCGTTCGTGTACGAACGATCTTGGAACGAGCGTTGCGTGCGCAACATGATGTATAAACTGATTTCAAACACAAGTGTCAAAAAGAACTGTTTGAGCATGTGCAAAGCTTTGAGAACGAACGATCAACGACCGATCGTTGTACAGACATTACTTTTTGAACAATGGTCGTTGGAAAAGATCTGGCAGAATGGATCGTTCTTTACCAACGACATATCTCGTTGGTCGGTCGTTTTAATGATCGTTCGTGCACTTTTTACGAACGATCGTCGGGCAATGCCGTCGGTAACGATCGTTTTAAACGACTATAGTCGCATGTCTGTACGCACCCTTACTTGTTGCTCGCTAGGAATGGTCAATTAGATGCTAATCATTTAGTATTTATGCAAATGGTATGCTTATTTTATGTACATTTATGATGTTTGCAAACTGAGAAAAAGTATGCACTTGCTGCATTGGCTTCATCCATTTCCAGCTATATAAATTTGAATAAAATTTGCATTAACTCACAATTATTAGCATCTCATTTACCTTTCCTGCTATTTACATTACCAAGGGCTCCTTCTCACTCTTATAGAGTTCATGGTAGCTGTATGAATCGGCGGGTACACGTATGAGCCATGGCATTCCTAATAAACTTGTGTGTTCCCAGCCCCGACTCTAATCCTACCACATACTACGTCATGCAATTAACGGTGAAGCAAGAAGGGATCCGCAGACAAACGAGGTCGGTACAAAAAGCTGGTTTACTTTATTGGAAACTCCACATACAGAGTGCAATAAAACGACAGGAACAATTAATGCAATTCATCAACTAATTCATGCAATGAACGCATGTGTCTTTTAACGCGTGCATGAAAAAAGGGCCCAGCTAGCTAAAAAAATAGCACCAGTGGATAACACAATCCCAATAACGATAAACATTGTTGATGAAATTAGTTACCGATAAGTACAGTTTTAAAACAGACGGGAGTTGATAACGTAAATATATTAACTTTAAAAATAGTAACATAATTCAACAATACAGCTTAACCCAACTCTCCCTTCACACAGAACCCTCTCCTGGTGGTGCCTAAAACTAAGCACTCCCCTGGTGGTCCCTAACCACCCCCTGTGGTGCTTAACCCTTACCATCCGCTGGAGGTGCCCAACTCTAACCCCCCTGGTGGTGCCTAACCCTAACCACCCCCCTCCACCCCGTGTTGCCTAACCCTAACCACTCCCCCTGTAGAAACACCCTTTTACACATAGAATAATGATCATGTAAAATCTGTACATACAAACGAAATAAGACAAAAACTATAACGTTGCTAGCTTCTAAAATGATAGCATACTTAAAAAAACTTTAATGTTCTAATGTTGTTAACGATATTTATCGGGCAGCCTTTTTTTCTGCTTTTTTCGCCATATTAACGATACTTGCATTAGAGTCTATGGCGACAACCTTTTCGTCCACTAGCCACCAGCGCCCTTTTTTCCTGCTTCCCTTTTAAAGAGGAACTGTAACGGCAAAACGTCCCCTGGGGGGTACTCACCTCGGGTGGGGGAAGCCTCAGGATCCTAATGAGGCTTCCCACGCCGTCCTCTGTCCCACGGGGGTCTCGCTGCAGCCCTCCGTACAGCCGTGACGTAATATTTACCTTCCTGGCTCCTGCGCAGGCGCTCTGACGGCTGTCGGCTCCGAAGTAGGCGGAAATACCCGATCGCCGTCGGGTCCACTGTACTGCGCAGGCGCAAGTCTCCGGCGCCTGCGCAGTAGAGCGGACCCGACGGAGATCGAGTATTTCCGTCTATTTCCGAGCCGAAAGCAGCCACAGCGCCCCTGCTGGAGCCAGCAAAGGTAAATATTGAAATTACAGTCGGGCCTGTCGCCGGCTGTTCAGAGGGCTGCAGCGAGACCCCCGTGGGACGGAGGATGGCGTGGGAAGCCTCATTAGGATCCGGAGGCTTCCCCCACCCGAGGTGAGTACCCCCCAGGGGATCTTTTTGAAGTTACAGAGTCTCTTTAACACTGTTAGTGGCAGGATTAGTTGTAATCAGCTGGGGGCACTCTAGAGGTTTTTTCTTTGGTGTGTTTGATGCTCTCCACAGATGCCTGCTCTGGGTGTAGCATCCAGCATGGTACATACAATAAGTATGCTGGGAGGTTGCTGTGGTTGCAATTTATGTCTTGGAGTTTGCAGCCAGACGTGGGACAGCTGGTTTCCAATTTTTTGTTTGCTGTTGGGCCGCCTCCTGCTAATTCTTGGAATGCTTATTTGAAACACAGATCCTGTTTTTAAGGATACCAAGGTACGATTAGAGTTAGTATTGTGGGAACACACAAGAAGTTTTTTTAAGAACTTATGACTCAAAAACTGATTCATGCAGGTTGTGTTTGGATGGTCTAGGGAATAGATGTCACACTCTGGCCCACATCTGTCATCAAATTTGGCCCACAAGTGCTTTCTCCACTTTGCATTATGTTTGGCCTGCGAGCACCTGAACACTAAACCTACCGTATTTTCTCTAATTGGCATCCGGGACAACACGAGATCCGGTCCCGCCCAGGATCTGGGGAAACATAACCCCAAGAAGATTAAAAGCCCCCGCCCTCCCTCCAACCTCAGTTCATCTGTGTTTCCGTGTCGGAAACACCCGAGAAGACAAGCTCCTGTTTGTTATTTTTATGCACTCACCAGTGGGTGAGTTCGTTCTTGCGGGGACAGCCTGGCCTGGGCAAAGCAGGAGGTGACGCCGGCTGCGGTCCTCTGGTGACGGGTATGCGGCCTCTATGTAGCGTTTGGCCGTCGTACTGCTTGTCCCCCCCCGTCAGATGCCGGCTCTGCAAGACGCATCCGCGCTCTGACCGGCGCCTGGAAATGACGTCAGCGGGCAGGCGGCTGGAAGAGGGGCGGACTTAGGAGAGCCAAGAAGGGTGAAAGCGTGCTCCTGGCGTCTCCATCGCGCTTGCAGATCTTCCGCAGTGGCAGCAGCAGGTGCATACTGTGAGGAGAGAGGATGTCACAGCAGAAGGGGGAACAGCCGCAGCAGGCACAGCAGCGTGAATCGGAGGCTGCGGGCTCGGCTTCCAAATCCTCTGGGCAAGCGCAGCCATTTGGTGCAAGTTTGGTAAGCCCTCCAGTGGAGGACAGGCTTTTACTCTCATACTGCATACGGATGGCTTATCAGTTCTGTTGTCTTTTTTCTGTTTTATTTATAGACAAAGACTGATCCTAAAACAGCTGGCCAAGTTAAAACTTACAAGAGATGTGGCTTGTGTAACAGCAAAATAGCATTAGAGGCCCCAAGGAATTTGTGTCAGGGTTGTACTGATGCTATTGTAGCCTCACATTCATCTGGTATACTAAAGGGAGTAATGGAGGCTGTCAATAAGAACATGCAGGAGACTTTGGATAAGTTCAAGGAGTCTTTTATTCCACAAGCTCCTGAATCCCTTCCAGGCCCCTCTTCTGGTCTTTTATCTCAATCTTCCACCCGTTCTGATGTTTTAGGAGTTGGAGAGGAGGAGGAAGAGGAGGAGGAGGGGGTGTCTGTTTCTCAAAAAGAAGGGGAACAGCCTAATTCAGAGGGTTCTGAGAGCTCCCAGATTTCTTTTTTCTCCCGATGAATCTTCTGAGTTGCTTAAAGCAGTTTATACTACGGAACAGATTAACAGATTAAGGAAGCGGTTCCTGAGTTAACCCCCCAGGACCAAGTTTATTCTGGTTTAGGTCAGTCTAAGGGTAGAGTGTTTCCTATCCATAGAACTCTCCAGGATATTATTACCTCTCAATGGCAAGATCCTGAAAGACCTTTATTTGTACCTAAATCAGCCAAAAGAAAATATCCCTTTGAACAATCAGAGATTGATAAATGGACAAAATGCCCAAAATTGGATGCATCTCTGTCCAAATATTCTAAAGACTCTGATTTATCCTTTGAGGACACAGGAGTTCTCAAGGACGTAATGGATAAAAAGGTCGATGCCCTCCTTAAGAAGGCATGGGAATCGGCTGCGTTTGGTTTTATCCCGGGGGTTTCAGCCACATGTATCGCACGTAACCTTAGAATTTGGATGGATAATTTATTCAAACAAATTTCTAAGGGGGTTCCGCTTAAAGATTACTCTGCCTCTCTTCCGGTGGTTCTGAGAGCAGTCACCTTTTTAGCAGATGCGGTTACCGAGCTTATTCGCGTCTCTGCGCGTACCACGGCTCTCGTTAATTCGGCTCGGAGAGCAGTATGGCTGAAGACCTGGGAAGGAGACCAGACGTCAAAGAATAGGTTATGCTCAATTCCGTTTGAGGGTAATCTTTTGTTTGGCTCAGGTTTGGATGAAGTTTTGTCTCGTTCAGCTGAAAAGGGCAAACAGTTTCCAAACAAAAAGAGAAATATTAGAGGAAAAAGGCCTTTTGTCCCTAATAAACAATCTTCTGATCAAACGAAAAATAGGAATGTGCAGAGGAAGTGGTCCTTTCCCAAGGGGAGAGGTAGAGGGGGATTCACTCTCGGTAAAACTGAACCCCCCAAGTCCAATAAATGACTTACCGGTGGGAGGGAGGCTGATGTTTTTTCTTTCAGATGGGAAAAGTTAAATCCCGATCCTTTCGTTTTCCAAATTATAAAGCGGGGTTACCTCCTTCAGTTTTCGAGTCAGCCCCCTCTCAGAAGGTTTGTGAATCCTTTTCCAAGGGACCCAGGAAAAAGCCAAGGGTCTGGAAATAGAGATTCAGAAACTTTTAGCAAAGAGAGTAATTTTGCCAGTTCCCCGGGAAGAAGTATTCCAGGGGTATTATTCCCACATTTTTCTGGTAAAGAAATCCAACGGGGAATTCAGATTCATCCTGAACCTAAAATCTCTCAATCCATTTTGAATTTACAAAAAGTTCAGGATGGAAAACATTTATTCAGTGAGAGCTCTATCTCAATAGATCTCCGAGGTGCCTACCTGCACATACCCATTTTTCCCAACCATCAAAGATTTTTGAGGTTTGCAATCAAGACTCACTCTCAGATTCATCATTTTCAGTTCCAGGCTCTGCCTTTCGGGATAGCATCCGCTCCACGGATCTTTACAAAGGTTTTAGCAGAGGTTATGAAGGAACTGAGAATCCAGGGGATTTCGATCGTTCCGTATCTAGACGACCTCTTAATTTTTGCAGAGTCAAGAGAGTTGGTGTTGTGTCACAGGGACATTGTGATCAACACCTTGACTCGGGTAGGTTGGTTAATAAACTACGAAAAGTCGAATCTCACTCCGGTCCAGGAGATCACCTTTCTGGGGTACAGGATAAACTCCATAGACAGGAAAATTGATTTACCCTTGGAAAAAATTGTAAGGATTCAGTCCGAAGTGAACAGATTGCTTTCTCAGGAAATTTGTTCAATTCATCAGATCATGAGAGTGCTAGGTCTGTTTTCCTCTTCAATTACAGCAGTCACCTGGGCACAATCCCACGGCAGGGATCTTCAAACCCTTCTACTCCTCTACTGGGACAAATCTCAGGGGTCTCTAGACCTTTCAATCACCATGCCCGATACAGCCAGAGACAGTCTAGCCTGGTGGCTGGATTCCCAGAATCTAGAGAGAGGAAGACTTTGGAGACAGTGCGATCCGATAAAGATTTTTACGGACGCGAGGGGCTGGGGCGCCACAACAGTAGGTCAGCATGCCCAGGGAGATTGGGCCGACCCGATAAGAAAGAAGTCGTCAAATTTCAGAGAGCTGCTGGCGGTTCAGAAAGCACTGCTATCTTTTCAATCCCTAATAAGGGGAAGACACGTTCTGATTTTTTCGGACAATGTCACTACGGTGGCGTATCTTGTGAAACAGGGTGGCACGAGATCCAGAGATCTGATGCTTCTCTCGTCAGAGATTTTCAATTGGATAGAACCTCAGATTCTATCTTTGGCGGCAATTCATATAAAAGGCACCCTCAATGTGGAAGCAGACTTTTTGAGCCGCCAGCAGATCAGTCAAGCAGAGTGGGAACTACATCCAGAAGTTTTCAGGTTGATAACAGAAAGATTCGGAATCCCGGAGGTAGATCTCTTTGCTTCCCCAACAAACACGAAAGTAAAGAGATTTTTCTCCCTTCACAAAGATCAGGGCTCTTTGGGTCTGGATGCCCTAAGTCTACCATGGGGGTTCGAGTTAAGTTACGCCTTCCCCCCGTTAACTCTTCTTCCACAAGTCCTAGTGAAATTTCAAAGGGAATCAGGGAGGCTGATTCTCATAGCTCCTCTTTGGCCAAAGAGGCCATGGTGTGCAGCTTTGTTAAGGATGGCAGTTAGCCCACCTTTTCTGCTACCAGTTCGTCCGGACTTACTAATTCAGGGACCGCTAGTTCATCCCAAGCCCCACTTATTCAATCTGGCCGCATGGATCCTGAGAGGGTCATACTGAGAAATAAGGGTCTTCCGGACAATGTTATTGAGACCCTTCTTAAGTGTAGGAAACCAGTGACTCAGAAGATCTATCGGAGGGTATGGAAGCTTTATATAGCCTGGTGTATCTCTCACACCAGGGATCAGGTTCTGACTAGAGCGGTGTTAGAATTTTTGCAGAATGGATTTGATATGAAACTAGCACCCAGTACTCTAAAGGTACAATGCTCAGCATTATCTATACTTTTAGATAGACACTTGGCACAGGAGGATCTAGTAAAAAGTTTATTTAAGGCTTTACAAAGATCTACACCGATTAAGTACAAGATATTTCCACAATGGGATCTTTCCCTTGTCCTTAATGGCCTCACTGAGGCACCCTTCGAGCCTATCGAAGACATTGACATAAAATTTCTTACGCTCAAATTGGCCTTTCTGATCGCAGTCACGTCTGCGAGACGTTTAAGTGATCTACAGGCTCTATCAGTAAAAGATCCTTTCCTGATCATATGTCCCGATAGTGTCAGACTAAGATTGGATCCGGCCTATTTACCTAAGGTAGCATCAGAATTCCATAGGTCTCAGGAGATTATCCTGCCTTCTTTCTGTTCCAATCCCTCAGGGGAAAGAGAGGAAAGATTTCACTTTTTAGATGTCAGAAGATCCCTGTTAGTTTATCTAAAAAGAGCATGGGAATTCCGGAGATCCAGTAGTCTTCTGGTTTTATTTTCAGGGAAGAATAAGGGTCTCCAGGCATCAAGACAAACAATTGCCAGATGGGTTAAACAGGTTATTTCATTAACATATGAGAAACATGATTGTCCATTACCAGGGAATATTAAAGAGAGTCTGAAGCGAGAATAGATCTCGCTTCAGACCTCAAATATAGCAGGGGCATGTGTGCCCCTGCTAAAACGCCGCTATCCCGCGGCTTAACGGGGGTACCTGTCCCCCCAAATCCCCTCCGTAATGCGGGGGAGCGCTTCCGCATTGGGGCAGGGCTAACCGCCACAGCCCTGCCCCACGCTGTCTGTCAGCGCGTATCTCCGCCTCTTCCCCGCCCCTCTCAGTCTTCCTTCACTGAGAGGGGCGGGGGAGAGGCGGCGATGCGCGTCTGATAGACGCGACTGGAGGCAGGGCTGCAGCTGTTAGCCTTGCCTCCAGGAAGACAAATCCTACGACCAACTTTCCGACCAACTTTTTGCGGGGGGTGGGTTGGGGGTGAAGGGACCCTCGTGCAGCCGCGGGATAGCGGCGTTTTAGCAGGGGCACACGTGCCCCTGCTATATATGAGAGCTGAAGCGAGATTTAAATAATTATGAGTTTGGCCGTGGAATAAGACCGTGAGACATACGCAGCCCAGTCAATAATTACTGAAAAACACACACAAAAAAACTAATAAATGTTTCAAATAACATATCAAAATTTATTAAAGAGAGTTAAACTAACATATAAAGTTTACCATTAAAAAGCACATGGGATGGCCACCCCGTCACGACTCATCCATCCCATCACACACACCACAAATCGCAAGCATCCGCCGGCATCTAACATTGAGCTATGATATATAATCTATGTTGGTACTGGAGAGCTGATCACCAGATTGGCATTAGATGATGTCAAAGCCAGACTCCCAAACCGGAGATAGCATAAAGCATAGTTCTGTTGTATGTAGCTTGGGGGCAGCAAGCCAGTGCACGAGGGTTGGGACACAGGACCATAGAAACATGCAGGACAAGCAAGCTTGGCAGAGCAAATATAGCATCAGCATAAAGGCATTATTCATGCGCATGGCAGCGCCTCAGCATTGCAGCAAAGAGCATCACACAAGACTTGTCTCACCATGTCCATGGAATCCGGATGCGTACTCAAAGTTTGTGCATCTTACCACATGGATGTCAAGAATGGTCTCCGTGTGTCCTAAAGCTGTGGCAAGTGTCCATCCAAGCCAACCATAGTCAGTAATATGGGGTTCAGCAGTCCATGCGGAGACTGACTTTGTCAGCTCAAGCGATCAGCGTGCACGGTGGTGGGCCCTGTTGCAGACCTGCGGCGTGCGGGAAGTGGAGGTCGGAACGGTGTGGCGTCCCATGCAGGAGGCGTGCAGCTCCCCCGACGTTTCGCCGTCCTCCGGCTTTCTCAAGGGGGCGTGGAGATTTAGTCTCGCTTCAGTGTCTCTTTAAGGCACATTCTACCCGATCATTATCCACTTCATGGGCAGAGAGAGCAGGAGCCACCATCCAGCAAATATGCCAAGCTGCAACGTGGTCAAGTGCATCAACCTTCATCAAACATTACAGGGTGGATGTGCTGTCTCAACAAGACCAGTCGTTTGGCAGAAAGGTGCTACAGACGGTGGTCCCTCCCTAGGTGAGTCTTTGAGTTTCTTAAAGACTTACTTGTCTATCTCTCGTGTTGTCCCGGATGCTAATTAGAGAAAGACTCCTATTAGACCTACCGGTAATGGAGTTTCTGATTGGCATCCGGGACAAAGGCTATAGCCCTTCCCTTTCCTATCTGACACCTTTCCTTTCAGATTTAATACCACAGGGGATTTATGATAGTCACTGATTGATATCTATTTTTCTTCCTTCATCTTGGTGTTTTGACCTAGTTACTTTCAGACGCACTGAGGTTGGAGGGAGGGCGGGGGCTTTTAATCTTCTTGGGGTTATCTTTCCCCAGATCCTGGGTGGGACCGGATCTCGTGTTGTCCCGGATGCCAATCAGAAACTCCATTACCGGTAGGTCTAATAGGAGTCTTTTTGCATCACAAGACACACCTGACCATAAGAATCGGCTAGGTTTGAGGACAAAAACCAGGGGAAAGAAATCTACTAAACCTCTTACAGTACACCCCCCAGGTTACAGTAAACCCCCCACGAACATTGTCCCCCCCCCCCCTACAGTACTCCCACTCCACTTACAGTAATCCCCCACCTCAGTTACAGAAAGTACAGAATAGTGGATTCTGCACCTACACTCTCTCATCCCCTGGTTCAATGCTTCTGCAGACAGGTCCGTCCTCATGCTAGTCAGCAGGGTCTCAAAGTATTTTCAGGGTACCAGTAATAGCATCCTGCTGGTAAGCGTGCATACAGAGCACTCCGCTACTCACACACTGTTATGCACTCAGCGCCTCTCTGCCTTTGTCAAGATTTAGCTGGTCTCTACTCCCTCTCCTTCCCCTGTCCTCTTGTATAGCCCGAACCAGTGCTGGCTCTCCCCAAAAACCCATCAAGCTTGTGCGCCTGCAGCACGCAGCAATATTTACCTTGGGATAGTGTCCGGTCTACTGTGCAGGCGTCTAGCGCCTGTGCAGTATAGCGGACCCAATCAGGCTCGGCTATTTACGCTGGAGCCCGATGGGGGAAGCTGGTACTGTGCCTGCGCTGGATCCCTAAGGTAAACATTGCCATATGCTGCTGTTTGGGGTCCCAGCGCTGGATCCATACTGCACAAGAGGAAGGGGAAAGCCTCATTAGGATCCAGAGACTTCCCCCCTTTCAAGTTAAGTACCCCCCAGTAGTGATGTATGCAAGCAGCTTGCCTATGCAGGCGAACTGACCGCCGTGAAGCTATGGGCAGCCTGGCCCTGTACTTCTTCCGGGTCGCAATGTCCCGCAGTAGTAGGCATACCCTAGCCCAGACACATTCATTAGTACGCATGCCCTGGCCCGGCGATGCGTCCTTGATTTTGCCCCTGTGGCCGGGCTCCCTTCGTGACATCATGCACAAAGCGTGACGTCAAAAAGGGTGCCCAACCACAGGGGCGCATCCAGGCCACGGCATGCGTACTACTACTGGACATTGCAACCCAGTAGTAGTACAGGGCTGGGCTGCCCACAGATGTTCGCCGGCAAGCAGTTCGCCACCATCTCTACCCCAGGAACAGGTGGAGGTGTACGTTTTGGTGCCTGTAGATTAGAAATAATGTATTCTTTTAGTTATAAAAGTAAACATGTTCTTTTTCTCCCAGGCAGCTCCATGAAACTCCAGCAGACAGCGAGACTTCCATTGTCAGTGTATTGGAAGAGGCCAGTGTGTGATTGAATGCCAGAAGTTGTGTACCAGCACGGGAGACCTGATTGGTGCCCCTACCCCAGCATGCTGCGTATGCCATGCAAAGGAGGACACTTTGATGAGTTTATAATGTTTCTGTGGACCAATTCAAAGTATCTTCTCTCCACCCACGAGGAGCCTTACACTCCACCTACAAATGTCTGTCCCACCTCTGAAGAATCTCTCTACTACCTTCCCTCAACATTCCCGAAGTACTGCCATATTTCACCTTTATACCGGAGCTGGATCATCCACAAGGCAGGCCTAGACAGTTGTCTAGGGCCTGGGGAGAGTATAGAGGCTTGATAGATGCTATCCCCCACCAAATCTTACTTAAAAAGCCAGGTGATCATCAGTGGTGGGCAAAAACAGCTAACTTGCCTAGAGCCCGATATAATCGTAATCCATATTTGCTTTATACTGCTCATACGATGCTCCACCTATACCTCCACCCCCAAATACATAAATGGTTTTGATTTAGTCTATAATTGTACTGTATTCTATAAAGGGAAAGGCATATATGCCAAATGGGACTCAATGTTTTTATTACATGATGATAATAAAAAAAATGAAGAAATAACATGTCTGTTTTACAGTGTTCGCTTCAACTATTGTGTCTACAGCCACAGTGACAAGGAACACTGAGGCCAATTTATAGAGGTCAAAGCAGAGGACTGTGTAGTCGGTACAAAAATCATCCAACTCCTTAGTTTATGATTCCATCGACTCCAACTCCTGAAATTTACATATTACAATCCTGTTGATTAAAAGTATGTAACATAAAAGACATTTCATTTCTGCTAAAGCTTAGGAATTTCGCAATGTTAACTGATTCCGGACCGACGCAGTTTAACCGGTTCAGCACCGCAGTGCCGAAAATCTCATGCATCTGAGCAACGTTCACCTCCCATTCATTCGCCTATAACTTTATTGCTACTTATCACAATGAATTGATCTATATCTTGTTTTTTCCGCCACTAATTAGGCTTTCTTTGGGTACTACATTTTGTTAAGAATTATTTTTTTCTAAATCCATTTTAACAGGAAGATTAAGAAAGAAATGAAAAAAATTCATTATTTCTCAGTTTTTGGCCATTATAGTTTGAAATTAATATAAGCTACTGTAATTAAAACTCATGTATTTTATTTGCCCATCTGTCCCGGTTATTACACCATTTAAACGATGTCCCTATCACAATTTATGGTGCCGATATTTCATTTAGAAATAAAGGTGCATTTTTTCAATTTGCGACCATCACTATTTATAAGCTTATAATTTTAAATAATATAATAACATACTCTCTTGACATGCATATTTAAAAAGTTCAGACCCTTGGGTAACTATTTATGTTGTTTTTGTTTTTTTTTATTGTATTTTTTTCTTTTGTTTTTTTAATAAAATATGTATGTGGGTAATTTTTGGTGTGGGAGGGAAACTCCTAATTTTAATTGTAAAATAAAATAATTGTTTTATTAAAAATGTATGTGGGTGCAGTTTACTATTTGGCCACAAGATGGCCACAGTAAAAAAAAATCCTGGATGCTAACGATCTCGCATCCAGGAACTAAAGTACACAGAGAAGTTTCCTCGGGGGCAGAAATACCGCGCTCTCTCACTAGAAAGCATCGTTTTTTTCTGCGGGGAAGTTAGATCGGTGAATGGGAATTATATTCCCATTCACTGATCGGGGGGCTAGCGGCGGGTGCGCGCGCGGGAGCGCGCCCGATCGCGTGCACCATGCGGCAGAAGCAGCAGTGCCTATCTGGACGAGGAAGCGATAGGCCGAACTGGATAAATCTATGTCGGGCAGGGGGCGCTGTGGTTCTGACAGGACGTAAGATCTACGCCCGACACCGCAGCTCTGTCCCCGCCGCAATGTGCTGCCCTGTCACCTCTATGACGGCAGAGCACTGTGAGCCGGGCAGGAGCGGTTTTTTATTGGTTCCTGGCCCTGTCATTCCTGTAAGCCGTTCCCATTGGCTTACATTGAGTGACAGGGTCAGGAGCCAATGAAAGCGGCTCCTGACCGGCGCACAGCGCTCTGCCGTCATAGAGACGGCAGATAGAGCAGCCTGCGGCAGGTACAGAGTGGCGGGAGCGGTGGATTTTTGCGGCGATTCGTCGGTATGCGCGTTTTAGTGTACCAGCAGCCTCTGGTCCTTAAGGGGGAAGTGGTTAAGATGGAATCTGTTTTCGGTAAAAACAAATTTCCTGGCCAGGAAGCTAACACTCTATCCTCTTGGCTATCCCGGCCTGTCATTGCCAACATAAATTCCTTGACACATTGCCTGTATATTAAGATTTGCCTGAGCCCCATATCAGCCGGGTTCTGGTGTGTAGCCCTGCCACCTTACAGAAAAAGGCCTCTGCCTTTCTGTATTTGATATAGAAAAGGCCAGGGCTATTTTCTGCAAGGGGGTAGAGCTATGCTGCTTCCAAATTTGTGTGCAGGGGAAATAATGGAAGGTTGACAGCATGTTTTTTTCATATTACACACGTAAATCCCCTTAGCCATGCAAGCCACAGCTAAAGGGATTTGGAGGATGCATTTTTGCATTCATGTGCATCTTGTAGAAAGACACTGGCACAATTTGAAATGGGCCCTTTGGAAAGGGTATGATCTGTATGTACAACCACTTTCACCTCAGTTTTTCCTCTAAGACTTAAAGCTTCTCTCGGATGGGAACAGTGTCTGATTTATTTATCCCCTTTTGGGACAGCATGGCTTTGGCCCCTTAACCTCTTAAAGAGAGACTGAAGCGAAAAAAATTTGCAATTTTTACCTTTAATTTTGCTTCAGTACTCTCAGCAGGAGTAAACCGCTGCGTCCCTGCCGCAAAACGAGCGCTTTAGTCCCCCCAAATTCCCGGGGGGCAATCCGGCCGGCATTTCCTCAAAGAGGCAGAGCTTTCAGCTTCAGCTCTGCCTCTCCTGATGTCAATCGCGGCGCATCGCCACCTCTCCCCACCCCTCTCCGTCTTCCTTCATAGAGAGAGGCGGAGATCCGTGCGGCGATTGACGTCAGGAGAGGCAGAACTAAAGCAGAAAGCTCTGCCTCTCAGCACAGCAAAATCCACGACCAAGTTGGTCGTATATGTTTGCACAGGGATTTGGGGGGTCTAAACCCCTCCTTTTACGGCGGGGATGCATCGGTTTACATCTGATGAGACTCCCGAAGTGAGTAATAAGGTAACAATGGCAAATTGTATTTGCTTCAGAGTCTCTTAAGGACCACGGGCTTAAACCCAAGTAAAGACCAGTCCATTTTTTTTTTTCAATATGGGCCACTCCAGCTTTAACACCTCGCTGCAGGGCCGCACAACTCAGCACACAAATGATCCCCTCACCCCCTTTTTCTGGCAAAAAATGGCAACATTTATTTATAAAATAAAGCTATAAATATTTATAAAAAACAATAAACACTGGGGAAGCGATCATTGTCCACCAACAGAGAGCCACAATGTTTATTTATTTTTTAATAAATATGTATAGCTTTATTTTATAAATACATTTTGCCTTTTTTTTATATTTTATTCTACCCAGCCCTCCCACCGTCCCTCCCCCCACCAGCCAATCACTGTGAGAGGCTGTCACACAGCTGTCCCCAGTACAGTGCTGTCTAAGATCGCAGCGCTGTATGGACTAAAAAGATGGCAGTTTGCCATCTAACAGTCTCCTCGTGGCGGTCGCCGCTGGGAGACTGATGGCTGAGCTCCGCCATCCAAGGGGAGATGCGCGCGCGGTCTCATGCAAACCACGCCCCAAGGACTTTACGCCGATCAGTGTTAGGCGGTCCTGGGGCTGGCAATACGTCCATGCCCATTGGCGTGACGCAGTTGCCTAGTGGTTAAAGTGTAACTGTCGGGCATAAAATAAAAAAATCAATTCTTTATTTTTATCTGGTAAACAAGTAATAAGGATGCTAACCAGGCAATTCAAAAGTTAAAAATCACTATTAATTTTCTTGTTGATAAATGATCATTCCCCAGTTTACCTGACTTTTATTTAGTACATCTGCTGCACGAAGGAAGTTGCAGGGCATGCTGGGTTGTCCTTTTTTTGCTTCTCTACTTTCCCCTCAGACATAACTAATGCAGCCTGATTGGCTCTGTTCCCCTCTGATTGGCCAATATTTCTCATGCATGGAGACTAAGGGATGAAATGACATCAGGATTGGCTTTAAAATACACAGTTAAGAAGGAAAATCCTAAGAAGGATTTTCTCTTTTTTTTTAACTATAGAAACATCACTAAAATCAAAACGTGGACAGTACAATACATATGTAAGTAGAGCAAGTATGTATCTACTCATTTATGTGGGTTTTTTTGTGATATAGTATGGCTGACAACTCCTCTTTAAGGACCCAAGCCTTTTTACCTATTTCATTCCTGACATCACTTTGATTGGCTCACAGTGATAACAGAATGAGTAGCCAATGAACTCAAGGAATAGATTACCTTATCTGAGAAGTCTGATGCTGCTCAATGTCTTTGGGTTCTTCCATTCCCAATCCTCTTGCTCCCAGGGACAAGCAATTCTAAACTGTGCATGTGTGCGTTCCAGACAGCACATGCGCCGTGACAGAAGGTACTTGTGGATGAGTGCATCCTTTTGCTGCGTACAAATGGTTCATAACTCTCGCACATGCGCAATTCTGAATCACTCAAATCACTCAAACACTCCTAAGTGTTTTACATACTGGCATGAGCCACAGTTTGAACCCAGGTTAAAGGATCAAATCCCACTTCAAAGGCAACAGCCTTACCAGTATGCTAACTAGCTGACCCTATTGAGAGGGACCCCCAAACACAATGAGCTGCACCAGGCTTCTCAGGATTAGGTAACCTAGCCCTCTATGGGCTTGATATTTTTCCACACCCCACATTCAGGGGTAAGTTAGATGTGTCATGTCCTATGTCATGTGGAAATAGAAGAAAGTCATGATGACTAATGAAAAAGGGGCTTCCTAAAGGTTCAGTTTTCTAACTAGACGAATACAGCTGCGGCCATGCGTGTTTTCGATGTGAGCGGGAGCGAGGATGCGTGCGGCCGCAGTTGTATTCGTCTAGATAGATGAATAATTGACCAGTGATGGCGGCAGGGAATGATGGATCGTAGAGGACGGTGCGGGCACATGACAGCTGCAGGGGGCTGGTAGAAGCGCCAGGTAAGTGTCCGTTTTTCTTTTCAAAACCCTCCACAGAACCCCTTTAAAGAGGAACTGTAACGACAAAACGTCCCCTGGGGGGTACTCACCTCGGGTGGGGGGAGCCTCCGGATCCTAATGAGGCTTCCAACGCCGTCCTCCATCCGTCAGGGGTCTCGCTGCAGCCCTCCGTGCAGCGGTGACGTAATATTTACCTTCCTGGCTCCTGCGCAGGCGCTCTGACGGCTGTCGGCTCCGAAGTAGGCGGAAATATCCGATAGCCGTCGGGTCTGCTCTACTGCGCAGGCGCAAGTTTCCGGCGCCTGCGCAGTAGAGCGGACCCGACGGAGATCGGGTATTTCCGTCTATTTCCGTGCCGAAAGCCGCCACAGCGCCCCCGCTGGAGCCAGCAAAGGTAAATATTGAAGCTACAGTCGGCTCTGTCGCCGGCTGTTCGGAGGGCTGCAGCGAGACCCCCGTGGGACGGAGGACGGCGTGGGAAGCCTCATTAGGATCCGGAGGCTTCCCCCACCCGAGGTGAGTACCCCCCAGGGGAGGTTTTTGTTGTTACAGAGTCTCTTTAAAGTACAGCACCATTTTAGCTAAATATAGCCACAATATAGCTATTCAGTCCTGTAGTCTAAAAGTGGGAGTTTGTGGTGGAGAAGTATGTAGGGCAACGGAAGATGATGTCAGAGGGAGTTGCTTTTGAAAAGGGATTGACATGCCCTCCCTCTTGGCACCAATCCCTGGGTGTATTCTCAAGGGACTGCACAGCCCACGGGTGTGTGCAAGAGGGGAGGTGACATCAGCTCCTCCGACATACCCTACTCCAAACAGTACAAAGATAGATCTGCAAACACAGACGCAACCACACACACATACTAGCAGGGTCAGACTGGGGCACTGAGGGCCCACCAGAGAAATGTCAGCTTGGGGCCCACGGTCCAAGGATTGGGAGTTTGTATACTTATGTAGTCTGTAAAGTACTGCAGAAGATGTGTTAAGTAAATACACAATAATATGGTAGGCCATTAGACTATGGTAAGGATTAAATTGTGAGCTCCTCAGATGACAGTCAAGGACATAACAATGCAAGGCTGGAGTGTCATGTAACCCAAAGCAAGTCACGTAACGGCGTATCTATTAACCACCTGGGCGGTATGGACGAGCTCAGCTCGTCCATCACCGCCGGAGGCTGCCGCTCAGGCCCTGCTGGGCCGATTTGCGCCAAATAAAGAGCAGCACACGCAGCCGGCACTTTGCCAGCCGCGTGTGCTGCCCGATCGCCGCCGCTCTGCGGCGATTCGCCGCGAGCAGCGGCGAAAGAGGGTCCCCCCAGCCGCCTGAGCCCTGCGCAGCCGGAACAAAAAGTTCCGGCCAGCGCTAAGGGCTGGATCGGAGGCGTCTGACGTCAGGACGTCCATGACGTCACTCCGCTCGTCGCTATGGCGACGGTGTAAGCAAAACAAGGAAGGCCGCTCATTGCGGCCTTCCTTGTTTATTCTGGGCGCCGGAGGCGATCGGAAGAACGCCTCCGGAGCGCCCTCTAGTGGGCTTTCATGCAGCCAACTTTCAGTTGGCTGCATGAAATAGTTTTTTTTTAATTTAAAAAAAACCCTCCCGCAGCCTCCCTGGCGATCTTATCAGAACGCCAGGGTGGTTAAACAGCCGCAGGGAGGATTGGGCACACGGTAAAGCCGATATACGGCATACCCTGCTCCTGCTCAAGTCCCGTCGACTGTCATTACTATTTACTCTCCAGGCCACCGTGGATAGTGGTGAAAGATGTAATTTGGCATCCAGCTATTGCTGGCGGCCGAATTACACTGTTTCTGTAGTAATTTGTGTTCAGTCTTTTGGTGGTGCCTAATTGCTCACTAAGCGTTGCTGTAGCCGTAATTCCTGTTACGGCCTATGGTGGGGCCGGCTGAACCCAAATTTTCTGTGCTGTGTGTACAGCGCACACACATAACATGCCAGGGCCCATACATGGACACGGAAGCCACTGGAAGCTGCAGAAGTGTAAAAGTTGGCGCCCAGAGGACTGGAAGGTTGCTTCTGCTGCACAAAACCTCTGCACATAACAAAAGTACAGCCCCCATTGTCCACCTCAGGCATGTCAGTTAGTTGAGAGTTCTGGGTGCCTGAGTTCCGAATAATGGGGACTCAAAAAATACTTTATAAATGTATATCGTGCCGTCACTACAAGGGCACAAAGGCCATATCTCTTAAGAGGCACCCGTGGGCCGGTGCCATAGGTGGCCCCTCGGGGGGGCGGCCACCTATTGCCAATGTATTTTAATTTTATTTTTTATCTTTTCATAATTTTATTGGAATTTTTTTTTGGGGGGGGGGGGGGGGGCAGCGGCAGCGGAGAGCACACACACACACACACATGGAGGGGAACTCGCCCCCCTCTAGCAGAGTGGCAGCGGCTGGGAACATGATCCTAAACTCTGCATGCCGCTAGTGTGGTCTAGTCAGTGACGTCACTAGACCAGGCAGCAGTGGAAGAGGTAAGATGTTTGCCGGCTGCTGCCACTCTGCACTGGGGGGACAGCTAAGAAGGGGGAGCCAGAGCCCCAGGTGAGGGAGGGGGGGAAACATCCCCCCTTCCCCACTGTTGTGTGTGCTCGCTCCGGTGCTCCCCCTTCCAGGCTACCTAAACTGGGGACACCTCTACCTACTACCTAAACTGGGAGACGCCTATATACCTAAACTGGGGGACACCTAGGGCTCGATTCACTAAGCGGTGCTAACCCAGTTAGAGACTTTAGGCATGATAACCATTGCACCACGCTGGTGAAAAGCCAGTTTAGGCGTGATTGTAACGATCGGTGGGCGCAGAGAGTATCTGATTACCGGTGATCTGCAGTATCACCGGAAATACAGATATATACCAGATTATAAGTGATCTGCAGTCTCACCGATAATCCGATATACAAACTAACCTCTGTTCACCTGAGTAGAGTGTAGTGTTTGGTGTAACAGTAACACTTAGAGGACAAGGCCTCAATGCAGCAAGGAGTACTGCACAGATTCCTTCCGCAGACCTGAGCTCTCCAAGACGGGAGGAGTCAGACTGACAGTAGGAAGGTATATCTGAAAGTGACCCTCAGGAGGAAGGATCGCTAACAGAGCGAGGAACCGCCTCTAACGGTAAGGTCGGTTCTCGAGGTCGGACAAGCCAGGTCGTACACACACGGACAGATAAAGTACAAGATCAGAAGGCAAAGGCGGAGTCAAAGTACAGGCAGGGTACAGCAACGGGGTATCAGATATATCGGGGTACAAAATCAGGAGGCAGAAGCAGAGTCAAGGAGCGAGCCGGGGTTTCGGCAACAGAGTATCAGAAATATCGAGGTGCAAGATCAGAGTTCAGGAGGATAGTCAAGGCAGGCAAGAGTCATAGCAGATAATCACAATCAAACTAGTACTTTAGCTATCAACAGAATCTAGCTAAGTGTAGGATTACAGCTCCAGCTGGTCCCGGCACACTTGCGGATCTGACTACGGATCTGGGTGCTCCCACGTATGTGATCGCACGCCAGACAAAGAGCAAGTGAACAACCAGCAGTATATATACTCTAGGACCTTTCCAGGACCTCCCTAATTGCTGGTCCAATGAGAGCAGTGGAATTTGTCAGCTGACCCAGCTGGTCAGCCGACACCCTTCTAACTGCTATTTAAACTCTGCCTCTGTGCTCGCGCGCGTGTAAGTCTGAATCTTGGTGGACTATCAGTCCCAGCCACACCAGTACTGTCATGCAATGTATCTAATGCGGGGGCCGCCTCTGATGCGGATTCCACCGTTACCAATGCGGATTCCGCCGCTCTGCCTGGACGGCTTGCGGCGGTTTTTCCGCGTTGAGACGCGCTGCTGGATGCGGAAACAGCCGCCTCACCTCGAGAGACGGCGGCTTTTCCGCGTTTCCTCACAGTACCCCCCCCCTCGAGGAGTGGACTCCGGACAACTCTCACCAGGTTTCTCGGGATGTAAGGCATGAAATTCCCTTCTTAACTCGTCCGCATGCATACACGTCCCTGGTACCAATTGCCTCTCCTCAATGCCGTACCCTTTCCAATGTACGAGATACTGTACCGAGTTTTGTACAGTACGTGAATCTACAATCTTCTCCACCTCGTATTCGGGTTGGGCATCTACGAAGACAGGAGGAGGTGGAGTGGGACCCACCTGGACTGCTGGTTTGAGAAGAGATACGTGGAATGATCTCACCCCACGCATGCTGGCGGGGAGATCAACGGTATAAGTGACGTTGTTAATCTTTTTCGCTACCGGAAATGGACCGACAAACCTGGGGCCCAATTTGTCTGAGGGCTGCTTCAGGACTAAATGACGCGTGGACACCCAAACCAAGTCTCCTGGCTGGAAGCTCCACTCCACCGAACGTCTTTTGTCAGCTTGACCCTTCTGACTTAAAAACGCCTTTTGTAAACTATCTCTCACCGTGCGCCAAATGTCTTTAAAAGACCTCTGCCAGGCCTCCAGAGCTGGAAACGGGGTGGAGGCCACTGGAAATGGTGAGAACTTGGGCAATTTTCCAGACACAACCTGGAACGGAGAGAATCCGGTGGAAGAGCTTTTCAAATTATTTTGTGCGAACTCCGCGAAGGGCAGAAATTTAACCCAGTCGCTCTGCGTCTCCGCAACGTAGCACCTCAAAAATTGCTCCAATGACTGGTTGATTCTCTCCGTTTGCCGATTGGTCTGTGGGTGGTAGCCCGATGAAAATGAAAGCTTCATGCCCATTTGTTGGCAGAATGCCCTCCAGAATCTAGAAACGAACTGGACTCCCCGATCCGACACTATGTTCTCCGGAATGCCGTGCAGCCGGAAGACATGTGTAATAAACAAGTCGGCCAATTCCTGGGCCGAGGGGAGTCCTTTCAAGGGCACGAAATGGGCCATCTTACTGAAGCGGTCGACTACCACCCAAATGACCGACATACCTTCTGACTTGGGAAGTTCGCCCACAAAATCCATGGACAAATGAGTCCATGGCTCACTCGGGGTGGGTAAAGGCTGCAAGGTACCCACAGGTGCCAGCCGGGAGGGTTTACTCTTAGCGCAAACTGCACACTCCCTAACGAACTCCTTGCAGTCTGCTGCTAAAGAAGGCCACCAAGCACACCTGGATACTAGATCCTGAGTTCTAGATGCCCCAGGGTGTTCCGCATTCTTGTGAGAATGAAACATCTGCAAAGTGCGGAGACGAAAGGGTAGGGGTACAAACATCACCCCTTCAGGTTTCCCTTCGGGGACATCCTGCTGAAAAGGCCTCAGGGTCTCTGTCCAGTCCTCCCAAGTCTCAGCTGCCGCTAACACTAGCCTCTGTGGGATAATGGACTCTGGGGCAGGAGGCTGGGCTGTCTCTGGCTCAAAGCATCTGGACAGAGCATCTGCCTTAACGTTCTTGCTGCCCGGGGTGTATGTAATCAGGAACCGGAACCTCGAAAAAAATAACGACCATCGAGCCTGACGGGGACTTAACCTCTTAGCCCCCTCGATGTATTCCAGGTTTTTGTGATCGGTGTATACCGTAATCATATGCTCTGCTCCTTCCAGCCAATGACGCCACTCCTCAAAGGCAAGTTTAATGGCAAGGAGCTCTCTGTTGCCTATATCGTAGTTTCTCTCTGCCGGAGAGAACCTACGAGAGAAATAGGCACAGGGATGTAATCTTCCCTGCAACCCTGATCGCTGAGACAGCACAGCCCCTACCCCGACCTCTGAGGCGTCCACCTCAACAATGAAGGGGTAAGAAGTGTCAACGTGCCTCAGAATGGGTGCTGAGCAAAACAAGTCTTTCAGAGTGGAGAATGCTCGTAGAGCTTCTGGAGTCCAGTGGTTAGTATCTGCCCCTTTTTTTGTAAGACTGGTGAGGGGTGAAATGACCGTGGAATACCCCTTTATGAACCTTCTGTAATAGTTCGCAAAGCCTAAGAACCGCTGTAAAGATTTTAACCCCACGGGTTGGGGCCACTCTAACACAGCAGAGACTTTGGCGGGATCCATACACAGGCCCGTGGTGGAAATAATGTAACCCAAAAAGGCAACAGATGTTACTTCGAAAATACATTTCTCAAGTTTAGCGTATAACGAGTTTTGTCTTAGTTTGCTGAGTACAAATTTCACATGCGTTCTGTGCTCAGAGAGGTTGTTGGAGAAAACAAGTATATCGTCTAGATAGACCAGCACGAATCTCCCCAACACCTCTCTGAAGACCTCGTTGATGAGTTCCTGGAAAACGGCCGGGGCATTACATAACCCAAAGGGCATCACTAGGTACTCGTAATGCCCGTCTGGCGTGTTAAAGGCCGTTTTCCACTCATCACCCTTTCTTATGCGTACCAGGTTGTACGCGCCCCGTAAATCCAGTTTTGAGAAGATCTTGGCGTCTGTGACCTGCGTAAATAAATCGTCTATCAGGGGTAACGGATATCGGTTCTTTACCGTGATTGTATTTAGTCCCCGGTAATCGATACAGGGCCGCAGGCCCCCGTCTTTCTTTTTAACGAAAAAGAAACCTGCTCCAGCAGGCGATCGGGACGGACGAATAAAACCCTTGGCCAAATTCTCACGGATATATTCTTGCATGGCCAACTTTTCTGGCCCAGATAAATTGTACAGATGACCCCAAGGAGGCATACAACCAGAACGGATATCAATGGGGCAATCAAAAGAGCGATGTGGGGGTAATTTGTCTGCTGCCTTGGGACAGAACACATCAGAATATTCTAAATATTGCTCAGGTACCCCTTGTACATGAACCCTGGTTTGGCCCAGTGTCACCTTCCCTAAACATTGCTGAAAGCAGCGTGCTGACCAAGAAACTAGTTGGCCGGTGGCCCAATCGATGTGTGGAGAATGAAGGTGCAACCACGGCATGCCGAGTATAATGGTGGAAGTAGACATATGCAACACAAAGAATTGTAATCTTTCCCAGTGCAGAACCCCTATGGTGACTCTCACCTCTGGTGTCTGAGACAGTGGGTGACTCCCTTGCAGAGGAGAGTCATCCACTGCCGTAACCTGGATGGGTGGTTGTACAGGTGTGAGTGGAATACCCAATTTCTTAGCAAACTCAAAATCCACAAAATTTGCCGCGGAGCCTGAATCGATAAAGGCTTCCGTGACCTCGGTTTTATCTTCCCACGTAATGGTGCAGGGAAGAAGCAACCGTTTTTCTTCTAAGGGTAAAAGTCGGACGCCCAGGGTGTTACCCCCTACCACTCCCAGGCGGTAGCGTTTTCCCGGCTTATTAGGGCAGTTTCGTACTATATGCCCCCCTTCAGCGCAGTACAGACACAGCTGTTCGGTCATTCTCCGTCTTCGCTCCACCAGGGTCAATTTTGACCGACCAATCTGTATCGGCTCGGATGGAAGCAAGACCGGAGAAGATGAAACAGTAGGAGGTGGAATCACTGGGGCTGTGGTGTAAGACACCCTTCTGACACGGGAACTACCCCTGGTCTGCCTTTGGTAGCCCAGCCTGCGGTCGATCCGGATGGCCGCTGAGATGGCCTCATCGACTGTTCTGGGTTCGGGCTGACTTAACATCATGTCAGAGACCTCATCGGACAGCCCTGACAAGAAACAATCTAACAGGGCATGAGTGTCCCACCTGGCCGTAACTGACCACCTCCTAAACTCGGCCGCGTAATCTTCGACCAAACCTTCGCCTTGACGCAATAGCTTGAGCTTCCGCTCAGAAGTCGAGGCAAGGTCTGGATCGTCGTAAATTACTGCCATAGCCTTAAAGAATTCCTCTACAGAGGTAAGCGCTTTGTCTCCAGTGGGCAGGCTATATGCCCATGACTGGGAGTCGCCGGACAACAAAGTTTTAATAAACGTGACCCTCTGGGTCTCAGTACCCGAAGATTGGGGTCTCAACTCAAAATAGGACAATACTCTACTCCTAAAATTCCGGAAGTCAGATCTGTGGCCGGAAAAGCTTTCAGGGACAGGCATACGTATGTCAGAGCTAGGAGAGGATCGCACATGATCCACTGATGTCTGGAGGGTTTGTACAGACCCTGATAGGGCATCAATAAGAGTTATGTGGGTGCCCAGTATTTGATTGATGTTGTCCACCGAAGCGGCAAGTACACCCAGACAATCAGTGTTTGCGTCCATTTTGTATTTGGTCTGGCGTTCTGTAACGATCGGTGGGCGCAGAGAGTATCTGATTACCGGTGATCTGCAGTATCACCGGAAATACAGATATATACCAGATTATAAGTGATCTGCAGTCTCACCGATAATCCGATATACAAACTAACCTCTGTTCACCTGAGTAGAGTGTAGTGTTTGGTGTAACAGTAACACTTAGAGGACAAGGCCTCAATGCAGCAAGGAGTACTGCACAGATTCCTTCCGCAGACCTGAGCTCTCCAAGACGGGAGGAGTCAGACTGACAGTAGGAAGGTATATCTGAAAGTGACCCTCAGGAGGAAGGATCGCTAACAGAGCGAGGAACCGCCTCTAACGGTAAGGTCGGTTCTCGAGGTCGGACAAGCCAGGTCGTACACACACGGACAGATAAAGTACAAGATCAGAAGGCAAAGGCGGAGTCAAAGTACAGGCAGGGTACAGCAACGGGGTATCAGATATATCGGGGTACAAAATCAGGAGGCAGAAGCAGAGTCAAGGAGCGAGCCAGGGTTCGGCAACAGAGTATCAGAAATATCGAGGTGCAAGATCAGAGTTCAGGAGGATAGTCAAGGCAGGCAAGAGTCATAACAGATAATCACAATCAAACTAGTACTTTAGCTATCAACAGAATCTAGCTAAGTGTAGGATTACAGCTCCAGCTGGTCCCGGCACACTTGCGGATCTGACTACGGATCTGGGTGCTCCCACGTATGTGATCGCACGCCAGACAAAGAGCAAGTGAACAACCAGCAGTATATATACTCTAGGACCTTTCCAGGACCTCCCTAATTGCTGGTCCAATGAGAGCAGTGGAATTTGTCAGCTGACCCAGCTGGTCAGCCGACACCCTTCTAACTGCTATTTAAACTCTGCCTCTGTGCTCGCGCGCGTGTAAGTCTGAATCTTGGTGGACTATCAGTCCCAGCCACACCAGTACTGTCATGCAATGTATCTAATGCGGGGGCCGCCTCTGATGCGGATTCCACCGTTACCAATGCGGATTCCGCCGCTCTGCCTGGACGGCTTGCGGCGGTTTTTCCGCGTTGAGACGCGCTGCTGGATGCGGAAACAGCCGCCTCACCTCGAGAGACGGCGGCTTTTCCGCGTTTCCTCACAGTGATAAGTTTAGGTGTGATAAGATTAGGTGTGATAAGTTTAGGCATGATAAGTTTAGATAAGTGTAGATAGCGTGCAAAGTCCCGCACGCAAAGCAGCGCCATTAAACTTTATGCAAAGTGCACCAGACTTTGCTAGCGCAAAACTTTTTATCAGCTGTGCACTGCGGTGCTAACCCAGTTGGTGCTTAAACTTATCACGCCTAAACTTATCACACCTAAACTTATCATGCCTAAACTTATCACACCTAAACTTATCACACCTAAACTTATCATGCCTAAACTGAGTTTAGGCATGATAAAGGGCTTTTCACCAGCGTGCTAACTGTTAGCACCGCTTTGTGAATCAGGCCCCTAGTATTTTCTGCTGAAATGCTAACCACATTGCAATTATTTTCTGGTGAAATGCTGCCCACATTGCGATTATTTTCTGGTGAAATGATGCCTATATTGTGATTATTTTCTGCTGAAATGCTGCCGACATTCTGATTATTTTCTGGTTAAATGCTGCCCACATTGCGATTATTTTCTGGTGAAATGCTGCCTATAATGTGATTATTTTCTGGTAAAATGCTGCCCACATTGCTATTATTTTCTGGTGAAATGCTGCCCACATTGTGATTCTTTTCTGGTGAAATGATGCCTACATTATGATTATTTTCTGATGAAATGCTGCACACATTGTGATTATTTTGTGCTGAAATGATGCCCTCATTGTGTTTATTTTCTGGTGAAACATTGCTGCATTATGATTATTTTATGGTGAAACGCTGCCTCATTACAATTATTTTATAGTGAAACGCTGCCCCATTACAATTATTTGGCACCTATGGGGGGGAAAGGCCCATCCAAATTTTTTCAAGGGGGCCCAGTGATTTCTAGTTATGCCCCTGACTACTACCTAAACTGGGGATACCTACAGACCTGGCTATCTATACTGGGGACACCTATAGTATGTCTATACTGAGGACACCTATAGACCTGGCTACTTATACTATTTATTTATGTAGTGCCAACATATTATGCAGCACTGTACAGAGTATGTATTGTCTTGTAACTAACTGTCTTGTCACAATCTAATCCTACCATAGTCATGTGTATGTATGTATCATAGTCTAGGGCCAATTTTTAGGGGAAGCCAATTAACTTATCTGTATTGTATGTTATTGGGATGTGGGAGGAAGTCAGAGTGCCTGGAGGAAACCCACCCAGACACGGGGAGAACATACAAACTCCTTGCAGATGCTCGCTGGGATTCGAACCGGGAACCCAGTGCTGCAAGGAGAGAGCGCAAACCACTATGCCACAATGCTGCCATACTACTGTACTATATTGTACTGCCATCTTCAGCAGTACTTCACAGAGTACGTAGTCATGTCACAGACTGTCCTCTGAGGAGCTTTCAATCTAATCCTGCCATAGTCTAATGTCCTACCATATTATTATGTATTTATATATCACTGGCATCTTCTGCAGCACTTTGCAGAGAACATAGTCCTCATGTTACTGACTTTTCTCAGAGGAGCTCACAATATAATACAGACCACTATTTTGTGCAAGAGAACACTGGCTAATGTGTGTGGTTTTTTTCCTACTTGCTTTTTTAGTGTCACTTTACTCATATCCGGGGAGAAAACACGGCTCCACCGACTTTGGGTTGCACTCTTACTAGGAAGTTTTAATTGGTCACACCCACTGTATGTTATGGACACGCCCACTGTATTTTGTGGCCGCTCCCAGTTTTCATTGCGGCGTGCTCCGTGCACCGCCAATGTCCTTCTGGGGGGGGTGTCATAGGTTTGGGGTGCCTAGGGGAGCCCAAACCCTAAATACAGCCCTGGCGGTACATCAATTACTGGCAGGTTTTATTACCTCCAAATTGATTAGCTTGCTCAGGCTGTTTCCAGAACAATGTAATATGGTATAAGAGACAACAGTGGCAAGCTGGCATTGCCAAGTTGGATTAATTATTACAGTCAACAAAGTGCAAATTATTTTGTTTCAATTGTATACAAGTGCAATTTTATGAGGCATGTTACCATAATACCACAGAAAGTGCCCTGCTGCACCCACCATCACTCTCTCTGCTGATCCTCTATCATGATATAATACCTCTTATGCACAAAATTGCACTTAATACTAGTGATGTCGCGAACCTCAGATTTTTGGTTCGCGAAAAATTCGGTTCGCGAACCGCAATAGACTTCAATGTGGATGCGAACTTCAAAATTTACAAAAATTTCTACTGGCTAAAAAAAATGATAGAAAACATGTTTCATGGGTTCTAGTACCTGGAGCACCCTCCTCCCTTCGGTACCTCCGGTCCCTCCTACCGGAGGGAGGAGGGTCTCATCTGCCAGGGAATTCCAGTATTTCAAAAGCCAGCTTACATACCGTGGCTGGGGATTGAACCCAGGTCTCAGTGTATGGTAGGTTACTAACATATCCATTATACCACCAACACTTCTAGCTGAAGCTAGCCTAGCATGTACAATTTATGCTCAATCCAAAAGAAAAATAACATTTATATAATGCTTTTCTCCTGGCAGACTCAAAGCACCAAAGCTGCAGCCACTAGGGCACACTCTATAGGCAGTAGCAGTGTTGGGAAGACTTGCCTAAGGTCTCCTACTGAATAGGTGCTGGCTTACTGAGCAGACAGAGCCAAGATTCGAACCCTGGTCTCCTGTGTCAGAGGCAGAGCCCTTAACCATTACATCATCCAGCCACTGCTTAAGGTCATGTAGGCAGGCATGGCCTTGCCTTTCGTGTTCAACAGTTGTCAAGAGAAAAATTAGACAAGACAAGACAAATAACATTTATATCACGCTTTTCTCCTGGCAGACTCAAAGCGCCAGAGCTGCAGCCACTAGGGCACACTCTATAGGCAAGTCTTCCTAACACTGCTACTGCCTATAGAAAAGTGTGATATAAATGTTATTTGTCTTGTCTTATTTTTCTCTTGACAACTGTTGAACACGAAAGACAAGGCCATGCCTGGCTACATATCCTTAAGCAGTGGCTGGAACCATTGTTAAGGGCTCTGCCTCTGACACAGGAGACCAGGGTTCGAATCTCAACTCTGTCTGTTGAGTAACCCAGCACCTATTCAGTAGGAGAACTTAGGCAAGACTTCCTAACACAGCTACTGCCTATAGAGTGTGCCCTAGTGGCTGCACCTCTGGTGCTTTGAGTCTGCCAGGAGAAAATATGTGTGATATAAATGTTATTTGTCTTGTCTTGTCTAATTTTTCTCTTGGATTGAGTTTGGAGCTTGGACTAGTTTTGGCTAGTAGTGTTGGTGGTATAATGGATATGTTCGTTACAATGCACTGAGACCTGGGTTCAATTTCCAGCCACGGTATGTAAGCTGGCTTTTGTAATAATGTAATTCCCTGGCAGATGAGACCCTCCTCCCTCCGGTAGGAGGAGGAGAGGAGGGAAAGCAGCTGTCCCTTAACTAATTAGTGTAGGCAGACAAGTGAGTCAAATGGCATAAGGACCTTGCTTGAAGGAAGGAAGGAAGGAGGGAAGGAGGGAGGGACGGGCCCCCAGCAGTGAGAGCAGTGTGTTTGGCAATAATGTGCCTGCTGACTGTGATGTAGAGGGTCAAAGTTTTGCTCAATAGAGCATTATGGGGCGAATCGAACTTCCGCAAAAGTTTGCCTGCTGCAGGCGAACGCAAACTACCAAAGTTCGCCTGGAACGGTTTGCTACATCTCTACTCAATACAAGTTATACGGCTGAAATGGAAACTTGCACTTTGTTATTATAATATTCCAACTTAATAGTCCCAGCTTAAAGGGAAGGTCAGAGGAGCATAAAAAGCTAAAATCTACTTACCTGGAGCCCCTGGCAGCCATCCTGTGCCCTCGCCGCAGCTTCGGTGGCTCCTGGTCTCCTCTGGTGCAGATGCCGACCTCACCAGGTCAGCATCTACTTGTGCTCCAGCGTGTGGTTCATGGAGTCACACTGACGTCATCCATACTGTACTGCACAGGCGCAGAACTACTGAGCCTGCACAGTACAGTCCGGATGACGTCAGCACGACTACGTGAGCCGCATGCTGGAGTGCAAGTAGGTCTATTGTACCAGAGGGGACCCCAGGCCACCCGCGGGGATCGGACCTGCGGCCAAGGCACAGTACGGCTGCAAGGGACTGGAGAAAGCCCGAGGTAAGTAGATTTTTGCTTTTTATGCACCTCGGACCTTCCCTTTAAGTTGCCCTTGACTTCTCTTCAGGGGCGTAGCTAGAAATGACTGGGCCCCATAGCAAACATTTTTTATGGGCCCACGACCTTCCAACCCCACGGACCTCAGACCTCCCACCCAAACATTCCTCCAGGACCCTCCACCCCAACATTCCCACACCCCTCTAAGTACAGTGTAAGTAGCCAGGTCTATAGGTGTCCCCAGTTTAGGTAGTAGTCAGGGGCGTAACTAGAAACTAGAAATCACTGGGCCCCCTTGTGGCAACAGCAATTTAAACTAAATACTGTACAAACGGTTTAACTCATACATGAACATTATGGAAAATCCACGTTGAAAATAAACTGTGAAGATAAACAATTTCATCCTTCCTACTCCTGAAAAATATATTCATTTTTTTAGAACCTCCCAGTTTTATTTTCTGTTTTAAAAAGCTAAAAAATTAGGTTTAATGCTATTGTCTCATATGATGATGATGATGATGATTCAGCTTTTTCCATAGTCTCGCAGTTAGCAAATCATGTGACCCTCAACAAGACAAATTCAGCAATCATGAGGCCCCTATCAAGACAAATTCAGCAATCATGAGGCCCCCAACAAGACAAATTCAGCAATCATGAGGACCCCAACAAGACAAATTCAGCAATCATGAGGCCCCCAACAAATTATAAGGCCCCCAAGACAAATTCAGCAATCATGCGGCCCCAAACAATACAAATTCAGCAGTCATGAGGCACATAAATAGACAGCATTTCACATAAATAGGCAGAATGCCCCCTTAATATGGTAGACACCTCTCACCTGGCTTCTGAATTCTCCTCTACTGACTGCTGTGCCAGGCTGGCCTGGCAATACTGTTTTTGGCTGCATTGGGGATGATGTGTGGGCTGAAAGGCCTGGCAGTGATGCTGTGGCCTGGCTGGAGGTGATGCTGTGGCCGGGTTGGCTGGCGGTGATGCTGTGGCTGGGTTGGCAGTGATGCTGTGGCTGGGTTGGCTGGTGGTGATGCGTTGGCCGGGCTGGCTGGCTGGCGGTGATGCTGAGCTGTGCTTGGCTGGTTGAAGTAAATGCTGGCCTGACTGGTGGTGATGCTGTGGCCTTTTTGACAGTGATTCTGGGCTGGTTAAATGCTGGTGATGCTGGGCTGGCTGGCCTGGATAGTTTAGGTAGTGACAGGTGCCCCCTAGTTAAGGTAGCGCCAGGAGTCTCCCAGTTCAGGTAGTGACAGGAGCCCCCCAGTTCAGGCAGTAATAGGAGCCCCCAGTTCAGGCAGTGGCAGCAGCCCCCCAGTGTAAGTAGTGACAGGTGCCCCCCAGTTCAGGTAGTGACAGGGACCCCCCAGTGTATGTAGTGACAGGAGCCCCCAGTTTAGGTAGTGAGTGACAGGGACCCCCAGGTTAGGTAGTGAGTGACAGGGACCCCCAGGTTAGGTAGTGAGTGACAGGCACCCCCCAGGTTAGGTTGTGAGTGACAGGGATCCCCAGTTAGGTAGTGAGTGACAGGGACCCCCAGGTTAGGTAGTGAGTGACAGGGCCCCCAGGTTAGGTAGTGAGTGACACGGACCCCAAGGTTAGGTAGTGAGTGACAGGCACCCCCCAGGTTAGGTTGTGAGTGACAGGGACCCCCAGGTTAGGTCGTGAGTGACAGGCGCCCCCCAGGTTAGGTTGTGAGTGACAGGCGCCCCCCCAGTTAGGTTGTGACAGGCGCCCCCCAGTTAGGTAGTGAGTGACAGGGTCCCCCAGGTTAGGTAGTGAGTGACAGGGACCCCCAGGTTAGGTAGTGAGTGACACGGACCCGAGGTTAGGTAGTGAGTGACAGGCACCCCCCAGGTTAGGTAGTGAGTGACAGGGACCCCCAGGTTAGGTCGTGAGTGACAGGCGCCCCCCAGGTTAGGTTGTGAGTGACAGGCGCCCCCCCAGTTAGGTTGTGAGTGACAGGCGCCCCCCAGTTAGGTAGTGAGTGACAGGGACCCCCAGTTAGGTAGTGAGTGACAGGGACCCCCAGTTAGGTTGTGAGTGACAGAGACCCCCAGGTTAGGTAGTGAGTGACAGGGACCCCCAGGTTAGGTAGTGAGTGACAGAGACCCCCAGGTTAGGTAGTGAGTGACAGGGACCCCCAGGTTAGGTAGTGAGTGACAGGCACCCCCCAGGTTAGGTTGTGAGTGACAGGGACCCCCAGGTTAGGTCGTGAGTGACAGGCGCCCCCCAGGTTAGGTTGTGAGTGACAGGCGCCCCCCCAGTTAGGTTGTGAGTGACAGGCGCCCCCCAGTTAGGTAGTGAGTGACAGGGACCCCCAGTTAGGTAGTGAGTGACAGGGACCCCCAGTTAGGTTGTGAGTGACAGAGACCCCCAGTTAGGTTGTGAGTGACAGGGACCCCAGGTTAGGTAGTGAGTGACAGGGACCGCCAGGTGAGGTAGTGAGTGACAGGGACCCTCGGTTAGGTAGTGAGTGACAGGGACCCCCAGTTAGGTAGTGAGTGACAGGGACCCCCAGTTAGGTAGTGAGTGACAGGCGGCACCCCCCAGGTTAGGCCGCCCCCCACCCCTCCCCCCGGGCCCGCTCAGGGCCATTTTTGGGGTGCTGGAGGGGTGGCAGCATGATTGGAGAGCTTGGTGGCACATCGGTGGGGAGGGGGGAATGGCCCCCCCTCCCTCACCTCAGGCTCTCCCCTCTGCGTTCCCCTCCAGCACTGATTATGCAGGCGGCGGGCAGCGGCGGCAGATATATACCTTCCGTGCACTCCACGGATGCTCCTGTCCCTAGCCTCTGACGCGACTTCCTGAGTCGCGTCAGAGGCTTGAGAGAAGAGCATCGGTGGAGAGCACAGAAGGTATGTATCTCCCGCCGCTGCCCCGCCGCCTGCATAATCAGTGCTGGAGGGGAGTGCAGAGGGGAGAGCCCTAGGTGAGGGAGGGGGGGCCATTCCCCCCTTCCCACCAATGTGCCACCAAGCTCCTCCCCTCATGCTGCCACCCCTCCAGGTCCTTGCGGATCCCCTGTGACATAGGGCTTGGGCTGGCCCCATAGCAACGCTATGGTTGCTATGGTATTTGCTACGCCCCTGCTTCTCTTATACCACCTTTCTTTTTCAGACTGCTTTCTGCACCTCAATTTTAATCACCCCCATTCCCAACCTCCTGCTGGCTGCTTGCCAGTTCCTAACTTAACTAACCTGCAGAAACAGTCACTCTCCTCTAGCAGACAGTCACACTGCCTATGCGCTTCCTCCTGTCTTCTTGACTGAATTGATCCAGTTCCACCCTCCAATCCCTGGGCCTGGCTTTTGCATCCAGGCTGGAGCAGCTTAGCTCTCTCTCCACTCTTTCCAATGATCACTACCCTTGTGACAACGGCTCAGCTCTTCTTATAGATTGTAGACACTCAGACTGCGACTAACGTCATCACGCGGTGACATAAGCATATGGCGCACTCAGTAGGAATGCAGTGGCTGCAGGCAGTTTGCCCATCAATTCCAGCATGGCACCATGGGTGGGCACGAACACTGGAGGGAAGAGGCATAACAATAGACTCGTTCAGAGTCTTGGAAGTCGGATGTCATATGGAATTTAAATTCTGTGCCTACAGAAGGGCCCACCAGAAATGCCTACAGAAGGGCCCACCGGAGGTTTCCCCATCTCCCTGGTGGCTCAGTCCAGCCCTGCACACTAGACATTACAATACCACTAAAAATAATCAATCACTGACTCCATGCAATCTATCACTGACTCCGTACATTTAAAGCCACACTCTACCACCTCTCTCCACCACACATTACAATATCACTAACAATCATCTATCACTGACTCCATGCAGCTAATGTCACCCTCTATCACTGACTCCATGCAGCTACATCACCCTCTATCACTGACTCCATGCAGCTAAAGTCACCCTCTATCACTGACTCCATGCAGGTAAAGTCACCCTCTATCACTGACTCCATGCAGCTAATGTCACCCTCTACCACTGACTCCATGCAGCTACATCACCCTCTTTCACTAACTCCATGCAGCTACATCACCCTCTATCACTGACTCCATGCAGCTACATCACCCTCTATCACTAACTCCATGCAGCTACATCACCCTCTATCACTGACTCCATGCAGCTACATCACCCTCTATCACTAACTCCATGCAGCTACATCACCCTCTATCACTGACTCCATGCAGCTACATCACCCTCTATCACTAACTCCATGCAGCTACATCACCCTCTATCACTGACTCCATGCAGCTACATCACCCTCTATCACTAACTCCATGCAGGATTTCGATTTGCGATTTTCACTGGGTGCTAGCAACACAAGAAGAAAAACGCAGAAAAAACGCAGCATGCAGGACTTTTTCTTTAATTACATCAAAAATCAGAATCCCATGTAAAATCGCATCAAAATCGGAATCGTATGTAATGTAAAAGAGCCCTGATGCTGCGTTTTCCTTCTTGTGTTGCTAGCAACCAGTGAAAATCGGAATTGCAAATCGGAAATTGGAACTGCGATTTGCATTGTACAAGAAGCCTCAATCAGAATTGCTAGTGATCAGGGAAGTGCTGAAAATCTCAGGGCTTTTTTCCACTGAACGTGATTAAATTCAAATCCAAAAACGTTAGCGATTTTTAAATTGCTATGGTTGCTCATTTAGAATCGGAATCGCAGAAAGCATTCCCCATTTTCAGGATTCATTTTTTTCACTTTTTGGAGTGATTTTAAGTGCGATTGCGCTTCAATGTTTAAAGATAAATGCATAATCCCAATCGCAATTGATGAATAATCGCTTGCGTTTGCATTAGGCGATTACTGGTGGAAAAGAGCACTAAAAGCACTGCAGTGGCACATGAACTTTCCCTTAGTATGTACTTTGTTCCCGCTCTTTCAGGCTGCCTGTAAATTGCTGCACTTTGCTTTATGAAACACACTGAAGTCTTCCTGCTCCTCCCTCCTCCTCCTGTGCTCTGAGCTGGGTGCTCTCTCTGTGCTTTCACTTTCACTATCCTCTGTCCAATATACGCCATACAGGGGACACTGGAAGAGGAAGACAAGAGGTTCAGGAAATCTACAGGACCGGACGCCTGGCTGATGTGGTAAGGGGTGAAGAGGGAGAGCACAGGGAGATAATAGTAACAGGACACAGAGAGGAGCAGTGGGAGATACAGAGAGGTGGGGAACTGTCAGTAACACACAGGGATGTAGGAAGACACACAGTGTAGCAGAGTGACATGCAGCATTAGTCAACCTCTTGGTAGTAAGTTGCACAGCCCACACAGGAAACATAAAGAAACAGCCAGTGTTAAAAAAAATAAATACAGGAAATAATAGAAGATGGTTCCCATAAGGCTCGGAACAAATTTGGGGACTATTCCGTTAGCCCGGCACAACCACTAGGTGGTGTTAATTACTGTTCCCCCTCCAGGCCGCCATGGATAGAAGGGAAAGATGTAACTCTGCTGCCAGCGTGCGCCCGGCTAACGGAATAGAACCCAAATTTGTAATAATGGTTACCCAAAACAAACTTTGACTATGACTATCATTCATAAAAGTAGTGCGATAAAAAAAATCTGGGAGGGAAAATACCGCATTCGGTATTTTAGACTTCTGTGTGCTAATTCATAAACATTTTAACAGCTGAGGTAGAAATGCGGTATTTTCCCAAACTGAGCTGTCGGTATGAGGAATGTAAGCTGTCGGAGTTGAGCGGCTGGCTGATTTGTTACATTCCTGTTCCGCAGAGAAAGCAATAAAAGGGGCATCCCCAACCCAACTTCCCTTTAGATGTGCATGTGTGGTTAAACTGCCTCTCCTTGCCCTGAATCTGCTCTATCTATCTATTATGCTACATACACACTTGAAAGATCTTAGACCAATTTCACCACCTTCCATGTAGTATGAGAGCCATACCTACACAGTCTATTCTATGGAGCTGAACTCCCCATCAGATAGAAATCTTGTAGGCTGTCAAATCAACCTCACATTCATTGGCCAGGAATCGAACCCAGGTCAACTACTTGGAAGGCAGCTATGCTCACCCCTATACCACCAACGCTACATGCTGAAGCCAGCCTAGCATGTACCATTGTGATATACCCAAGAGAAAAATGAGCTTGCTTATTTGCCTAATTTGCTAGATGAAAGCAGTGGGACACATGGTGATACTGCTTACAAGTTTCAATTCAAGACTTCAGAAAGATCATGTGCCCCCCTGGATGATGCTGGTGTAACACACACAGTAAAGGACAGCAATTTGAAGTCTGGAAGATTCCAGTGCAAGGGTGGGAAGGATGAAAAGCTAGGTGGCCATGCAACCATTCCTGCTAAACTAAAGCTTATTTGTGTCTTACAACTCATTGACTTAAGACTTTACCAAATCCAATGCTCCAATATGGGGAAGCTTTTCTGTTTTTTTGTTTGTTTGTTTGTTTGTTTTAAGTGTGGTGTCACAGTTCACCCATCTCTTCAACTACAAGAAAGGCCCAGGAGTAGTCTTAGCTACCGTAATATCTATGTTACGGCAGGGCCCTTATTACACTTTCTCTTACAGGGCTATGGAAACCGTTTTGCCCATGCGATAAAGCGAGGTGTAAAAATGAAATCATGTCTAGCAGAGGATGGTTTTGATCCATCAACCTCTGGGTTATGGGCCCAGCACACTCCTGCTGCACCACTCTGCTTACGTTTGTATGCAATCTTCAAGTTTAAGAAGGGTACATAAGTTGAAATAGTTACTACTATCTATGTTACAGCAAGGCCCTAATGACACTTTCTTTTACGGGGCTATGGCCACCGATTGGCCCATGTGGTAAAGCAAGGTGTAAAAGCCAAAGTACACCTAGCAGAGGATGGTTTTGATCCATTGACCTCTGGGTTATGGGCTCAGCACGCTTCCGCTGCGCCACTCTGCTGCCATACAGCAGGTGCTTCGTTGTAGGAAAAAGTGAGTGAGACCGCTTAGCCGTACTGAAAAATGGGCACTCCTTTGCCTACTTCTTTCTGGCCTTTGTCATCATGAAAGGATCATAGAAATATATGTAGAAATTTGATATATACAGGTTTTGTTTAAAGTGGCGTTAAACTTGTTGGAGCAGACTTGTTTCCTCCCTCCACAAGACACACATGCATCTACATAAAATCGTTTAGCAACAACTGTGTGCACAGTCTCTGTGGTGCAATCAGTAAGCGTGTTCGGCTGTTAACAGAAAGGTTGGTGGTTCAAGCCCAGAGCGAGAAGGAGATGATTCTACATGGCTATGTGGGGTTCTCTTTGGACAACTGTTAAATGCAAAAGGCAAGGCTGTCCCTGGGTGGCCTTGATCCACCAACCTTTCGGTTAACAGCTGATTGTGCCACAGAGACTGTGCATGCAGTTGCTGTTGAATTATTTTATGGGGATGTATGTGTGTCTTTTGGAGGGAGGAAGTAAGTCTGCTCCAAGAAGTTTCAGCATGTAGTGTTGGTGGCATAGTGGTGAGCATAGCTGCCTTCCAAGCAGCTGACCTGGGTTCAATTCCTGGCCAATGTATGTCAGCTGGCTTTTGACATCCTACAAATCCCTGGAAGACAAGATCCCTGGAGGAGGAGGAGGGAGGAGCTGTTGTGGGGTGCTATTTTAGGAATAAGAATCAGCCAGGAGCAAGCTAACAAGCTTACAAGAGCCTAACTAATCTTTCCCTATGAGAGTCCGCCAGCAGCTTTCCCTTCACTAATTACTGCAGGGACAGACTGTAATGGCCGGCGCTGCCTGCAGATGCCAACCTCACCAGGTCGGCAACTTCTGCGTCTGTGCGAGCGCACGGCTGTGCTGCTCCCGATCAGTGGCCTGGAGCGCTCTGCACAGGCGCAAAAGATGCCGACCTGGCGAGGTTTGCATCTAAAACGGAGGGTATCCCTGGACAGCGGAGCTGCGGCGAGGGACATATCCACTTCCAGGGGCAGGGGGAAGCCCGAGGTAAGTGGTTTTTTTTTCAGACTTTTCCTTTAAGGTCTGAGGGTGAAGTGAGTAAGAAGTTGCAAATAGGTGAATAAGGAGAGATTGGGCTTTTCAGGGGAATGGGGGGAGAATGATTATATGAGTGCCATTGTTATAGTAGATAAAGCTCAGTTTCCCTTTGATTGTCCCCAGCAGGGATGGATGTGATCCAAAGTTACCGAAGACCCCAGAAGGATGTGGGGATATTCTCCCGCTCTGCGGAAGGGGACTACGCCTGGTTACGTGATGGAATAGCAAAACACTGCACGGTACGCCCAGTCTACATCTCCAACAATAATCAACGCATGCTGAACCAAGAGGCCTGCCAGTGCATGTTTGCCATATTGTACCACACCAAACACCGAGGCCGAGTCAACATCACAGACGTTACTGATTCTCTGTATGATGAGGAGATACACATGCTTTCTGATGTGCTTGGTAAGATAACCTTAAATTATACCTAAACTGCTTGGCGTAAGTTATACACAAAACAGCCTTCAGTTGTTCACTGTTTTTTCATTGCTTCCCACCCTTTCCCTATCCCTAGGGAGAACTGTTGACTTTACATTAATTGCAATAAAGCATTATAATGCTAAAGGAGGTTGCTCCTCATTTCCCCTCCTTGGCTTAGACTGCGTGCAGCCTTTGTGTGTAGTATATTCTACCCAAACACTGCCAGCCTCATTCACAACACTTTGCCTGGGAAACCCCATACTTTTCATACTCTGCCTTTAGGGCTCATTCACATTAGGGGCATTTTTGCCGTTTTTTCAAGCGCAGGCGATTTTCTAAATTGTCCCTAAAGATGCTTGTGCAATGATTCTCTATGAGAGAGTTTACATCTGAGCGGTTTGTTTCCGATCCGCTCAGCAAAGCGGTGCCTGGACCATTTTTGTTGCAATTTTGCCTCAATAGAAGGTACAGGAAAAACTCAAAACGTTCACAAAATCGCTTTGTGCAGCGATTCCATTTGCGTTTTTAAGAATAAATATATTGTATTTATTCTTTTCCGGGTCAAAGAGTTCACTTCCTGGCTGACGTCAGGGAGTGAATTTAAAAACCGCCCTGGAAAAGCTTTTAGAAAATCGCTTTTAACAAAAACGCAGCGTGCAATGGAGCGCCGGGAGGCACTAAAAAAAAGCGCACAAAAATGCTAAATGCTTGCGGTTTTTTTTTTTGTTTTTTGGTGTGAATGAGGTCTTACACCCTCCCAACATGTAAGGGTTGGTTCACATTCCAAATAGGATGCACACGTGTTCTATTGATCGCATTACAAGCCTCGCTATGGGCACTTCCTCCTTCCGGCTTGTGTGAGGCTTGTAATGCGATGAATAGGACGCGTGTGCATTCTATTTGGAGAGCAGGGAAGGACGCAGCCTTATGGGTAAATAACCCCTTATGTCCCCGCTCCACACCTGCGGTAATTAATGCTCATTTAAATCACGAATACGAGTGCTTAGGCATTTGGATTTACTTGTAAGAGCATCCCTAATTATGTTTCTTTCTTGGTTTGTGTTTTTAATTATTATTATTTTTATTTGTTATCATGAAAAAGGAGTTAGAAACTTTCAGGAGGTAGTATTGCTGTCTGCATCCCCCATTGGCCGTATTTGCACTCACTTCCTGTCTCTTGGACTACTGTTGAGCTCTGTGACTTGAAAACAGATACGGTAATTCCAAGGACAGGAAGTGAGAGGCTGCCAATGAAAACTAGTCAGGGATTCTAACTCTTCCTCGCTCTACAGCAAAAACAAAATGTATTCTGTCTAGTCAGGATCTGAAATAAATTCTTATAGATGGTTCCCATCTGTGATTTCAAATCCAGCAGAGGCTGTAAGCCCTTATCTTACTAACCAAAGTTTCAGTCAGTTTTTCCTGAGATTGGATTTTTTCAGTCTCTATATAATACTTGTATCCCAAAACCTTGAACTCAGTTTTATTACTAGTGCCTGGTGATCACATGGTGCAGAAACATAGAAACAGGAAATCAGACATTTTCAGTAATTTCTGTGGAGCACCAAATCTCTGTATTGTATCTTAAAGAGGAACTCCAGTGAAAATAATGTAATAAAAAAAGTGCTTCATTTTTACAATAATTATGTATAAAATGATTTAGTCAGTGTTTGCTCATTGTAAAATCTTTCCTCTCCCAGATTCATATTCTGACATTTATTACATGGTGACATTGTTACTGTGGGCAGGTTATTTGGCTGCTCCTAGCTGTTCTGTCTGTTACAGACAGCTAATAACAGCTATTTCCTGTCTGTGAACATTGTTACATTGTAGCAGTTTGCCAGCAGTACCGCGGTATTCAGAGGTTCTTGTGGGAGGGGTTTCAGCACAAAATCAGTCACACAGCGCCCCCTGATGGTCTGTTTGTTAAAATCATTGTATTTCTCATGTAAAATGGGGTATCAGCTACTGATTGGGATAAAGTTCAATTCTTGGTTGGAGTTTCTCTTTAAAGAATCTCTGTAAAGCATCACATCTTAATGATCTCTGCAGAGAACCACATTTCAGTTAATCGTTATAGAGCGCCAAATTGAAGGGATATTTGTAGGCCTCTTGCACACTACATGTGATTCCATTTCATTTTTTATACAATCAGATTTTTGATACACAAATACGATTTTTTTTAATAAAAAGCGTACCAGCAGGAAGTACTTATTTAAATTGAATCTTATAAAAAAACTGAATCGCATGTAGTGTGCAAAAGGCCTGAATGTCTGTAGAGTACCAAATCTCAGTAATTATCTGTATTGCACTAAATCTAATGAATCTTTGTAGAACATCAAATCTCAAGGATAACTCAAGAGCACCAGATCCATGTGATCTCTGTAAATCACCAAACTTCAGTGAGTCTCTGCAGAGCACCACATGTCAGTGAATCTCTTGTATTGTGCCAAATCTCAGTGAATCTCTGTATTGTGCCAAATCTCAGTGAATCTCTGTATTGTGCCAAATCTCAGTGAATCTCTGTATTGTGCCAAATCACAGTGAATCTCTGTATTGTGCCAAATCACAGTGAATCTCTGTATTGTGCCAAATCACAGTGAATCTCTGTATTGTGCCAAATCACAGTGAATCTCTGTATTGTACTAAATCTCAGTGAATCTCTGTATTGTGCTAAATCTCAGTGAATCTCTGTATTGTGCTAAATCTCAGTGAATCTCTGTATTGTGCTAAATCTCAGTGAATCTCTGTATTGTGCCAAGTCGCTGTGAATCTCTGTTTTGTGCCAAATCACAGTGAATTTCTGTATTGCGCTAAATCACGTTGAATATCTGCATTGTGGCAAAATCTCAGTGAATCTCTGTAGTGTGCTAAATCTCCGTGAATCTCTGTATTGTGCCAAATCATTCACAGTGAGTCTCTGTATTGTGCTAAATCTCAGTGAATCTCTGTATTGTGCCAAATCATTCACAGTGAGTCTCTGTGTTGTACTAAATCTCAGTGAATCTCTGTATTGTGCCAAATCATTCACAGTGAGTCTCTGTGTTGTGCTAAATCTCAGTGAATCTCTGTATTGTGCCAAATCATTCACAGTGAGTCTCTGTGTTGTGCTAAATCTCAGTGAATCTCTGTATTGTGCCAAATCATTCACAGTGAGTCTCTGTGTTGTGCTAAATCTCAGTGAATCTCTGTATTGTGCCAAAATGCAATGAATCTCTGCATTGTGGCAAAATCTCAGTAAATCTCTGCATTGTGGCAAAATCTCAGTGATACTTTGCATATTACAAAATCTTAGTGAATCTCTGCATTTTGGCAAAAGCTCAGTGAATCTCTGTATTGTGCCAAATCACAATGAATCTCTGTATTGTGCTGAATATCAGTGAATCTCTGCATTGTGGAAAAATCGCAATAAATCTCTGCATTGTGGCAAAATCTCAGTGAATCTCTGTATTGTGGCAAAATCTCAGTGAATCTCTGCATTGTGGCAAAATCGCAATGAATCTCTGTATTGTGGCAAAATCTCTGTAAATCTCTGCATTGTGGCAAAATCTCTGTGAATCTCTGAAAAGGGAGTATAGCATTGTAAATGAATGAGAGAATAGACGCTCGTGCTTTGTATATTTTTATTTCTCTCCACCTCTCCGCATCTGCGATATATAATTTATAATTCTCACTATCTTTACTTCCAAAGAAGTTTATTGAAAGAGAAAGCCAATAAAAAAAAAAAAAAAAAAAAAAAAACTTTAAGCATAATACAGAATTTAGGTTTTCTTAAATAGCATGTGCCATAGTGGCTTGCAAGGACTATTTAAAACATCAAATTAAACAAAGGTAACAAAGGCATTGTCAAAGAATAACGAAATAGACCTGAAGTCCTAGTTGTGAATTAGCAAAGGCCAGTTACAAAGTAAACCACCTAGGCAAATTAGCCTACTTGTAAGAATACTGAAAAAATCATAAAGAACATTGGTGACCAAACATAAAAAAAACGCAAAACAGTAGATGAGAAAATAGGTATTGGCAGATAAGGTACAACAGGACAGGGAATCTTATTAAGATATCCTGGGATACCAGGTAAAAGGGGATCTTGAAGGGTAATGCAAATGAAAATAGAGGGAATAGCAGGGGCATCATATGCCCAACCTACTTAGTACCGGCAATACTATCTCAGAAAGAAAACAAACACATATATAAGTAGATAAATACTTGCTCTACTTAACTTATGTATTGCACTGTCCACGTTTTGATTTTAGTGATTTTTCTATAGCAGAAAAGAGAATCCTTAGGATTTTCCATGTTGACTCTGTCTATCTTGAAGCCAATCCTGACATAATTTCCTCCCTTACTCTGTCTATGTATCATTGTCTGCCCCCACCCAGTCTTCAGATACTCCCACCCAGCTCTGCAGTAGAAAGTGCATGGTCATTGTGTGCAGGGCCGCCATCAGAAATTTTGGGGCCCCTCACACATCATCAGGCCTGGGCCACCCCCCTCCCTAGGCCTAACCACTGGTTGCTGTGCCCGCCCACTAGCCACCCCACCCTCGTGTCAGTGCGCTGTGGAAAAAAAATGTACATGGCTCTAACACTGATGAAAGCAGCATGCACACGGTAATGCGGCAAAAAGTGGGCGTGACCATAACATGTGGTGGGTGGAGCCAAATACAGGTAGTCCCCGATTAACAAATAAGATGGAGACTTGTAGGTCCTTTCTTATCTTTTATCCGTACTCTTGTCCCTTCTTTTCTTCCTGAGCCTCTTTTGTCCCCCTCTGTCTTACCTCAGTTTGTGCCTCTTTTGTGTCCTTCTGTGTGACCTCATGTTCCCGTCTAATCTCTTTTCTCCCTGTGCCTCTTTTGTCCGCCTCTGTTCCCCCTGTGCCTCTTTTATCCCCCTGTGTTACCTCTTGTCCTGTTCTGTATCAGCTCATCCCCCTGCCCTAGCCAGGTATAGGTGCCCCCAGTATAGGTATCCAGGCATAGGTGTCCCCAATATAGGTAGCCATATATAGGTTCCCTCAGTATAAGTAGCCGGAAGCGGGAAAAAAGGGCGCAGGCAGCTAGTGGACAAAAAGGGCGCCGCCATTCACTCTCATAATAAATAACGTTTAATGGGCGCCGAGCAGGAACAAAGGGCGCCGGAGATAAATAACGTTTACAAACGGCGCCCGGAGATTTTTAATGATTTATAACTGTGCTTGTGGTGATTTACGTTTATAAAATGCACCCGTGCCGAATAACGTTTATAAAAATACTTAACATATTTATCTTATTTAACTAATTAAAACATTATTTAAAGTTTTATCCCTTACTGTTTGTAAAACATTATTATTCACAAAATAAAGCGATCAGTATGTAACGTAAATTGCAATATATTTTTTGCAGCCACAATTAGTAAAACATTATTATCCACATAATAAAGCGATCAGTAAGGGGGGTCTTAGGTTTAGGCACCACCAGGGGGGTCTTAGGGTTAGGCACCACCAGGGGGGTCTTAGGTTTATGCACCACCAGGGGGGTCTTAGTTTTAGACACCACCAGGGGGGTCTTAGGTTTAGGCACCACCAAGAGGGTCTTAGGGTTAGGCACCACCAGGGGGGTCTTAGGTTTAGGCACCACCAGGGGGGTCTTAGGGTTAGGCACCACCAGGGGGGTCTTAGGTTTAGGCACCACCAGGGGGGTCTTAGGTTTAGGCACCACCAGGGGGGTCTTAGGTTTAGGCACCACCAGGGGGGTCTTATTTTTAGGCACCACCAGGGGGGGTCTTAGGTTTAGGCACCACCAGGGGGGTCTTAGGGTTAGGCACCACCAGGGGGGTCTTAGGTTTAGGCACCACCAGGGGGTCTTAGGGTTAGGGATAGGTACAGGGAGGGTTCTGTGTGAGAGTAGGCTTAGGTATAGTTTTAGTAAAATTATATTAATACTTACTAATGTTTTACAACACCTTTTACGAACGTAGTTATATTTATATCATTGTTATAAAGAATATTTTCAGATTTATTATAAGAACAAACCATAAATGAAGGTTATTCACAATAATATATAATTATAACAATTAAACATATATACCGTATTTTTCGGAATATAAGACGCTCCGGAATATAAGACGCACCTAGGTTTAGAGGATAAAAACGAGGGAAAAAAAGAATACATTAAACCTAGGTGCGTCCATGGTGCAGGAGCGTCTTGTGGATCTTCCCCCCTCCCCAAGCACTATCTAAGCTACAGAAAAACCTTGCTGCCTCACTAACTACTCTACAGTAACTCCTGCTGCCCCATTAGCTACACCAACCCCCTGCCATCCCCACCAGCTCCATTAACCACATCAATTACCTCCATTAATCAGCACTACTAATTACAGCTACAGTAATATTTATACAGAAATCAGAATTTGCAACAAAACTACAAGCAGATACAACAATGTACAGACAGTAGGAATAGGTAAAGGTAACAGGTCTTACAATTTTGAGGAGCAGGTGACCATGTGGGAGAGGGCCAGTGGAGTGGGCTGTGGGATCAGTGCCCATCCAAAGCACCAGCAGTAGAGGCTGAAGGAGGCAAGGGGGTAATGTCCAGGTCACAGCCAGAGCAGCTTACTGCGGATGTTGCAGAAGCTGGGTGCTGGTGGGTCTCAGCTGAGGCAGCACGTGTGGCCATTTGTCCCCCTCCTAAGCGTGGCCGTGAAGTGCTGGAGTTGATAGCCGCTGGTCAGATGCGGCTGCAGAGCGGCAGATATGCCAGGATACCGTGGCCATGATCTCTATGGATGTTGGGGAGAGAGCCTGTTTGGCTGATGGCTGGAAGTCTGAGGCATGCTATTAGTGCAGAGCGCAGCGGAAGGCGTTATTACCGATCCGGGATCAGCCGACGAGTCCTCCATCTGCTTCTGCATCTTCAATACCGGCGTGCGCGGATCCCCGTCTTGTAACTTCCTGGTCTGTCGCTCTCGCACTGCGTGACCTCGGCGGCTCACGTGCGTCAGGGTCACGCAGTGCGAGAGCGACAGACCAGGAAGTTACAAGACGGGGGTCCGCGTGCGCCGGTATTGAAGATGCAGAAGCAGATGGAGGACTCGTCGGCTGGATCCCGGATCGGTAATAACGCCTTCCGCTGCGCTCTGCACTAATAACATGCCTCAGACTTCCAGCCATCAGCCAAACAGGCTGAACACGGCTCTCTCCCCGACATCCATTGAGATCATGGCCACGGTATCCTGGCATATCTGCCGCTCTGCAGCCGCATCTGACCAGCGGCTATCAACTCCAGCACTTCACGGCCACGCTTAGGAGGGGGACAAATGGCCGCACGTGCTGCCTCGGGCACCATATAAATACAAAATTTCAAACATTTGGAATATAAGACGCACTCACTTTTTCTCCCCACTTTTGGGGGAGAAAAAGTGCGTCTTATATTCCGAAAAATACGGTAATCATTTTTTTAATAAACGTAATTATAAGTTTAACTTTTGAAACAGGGAAGATTAACGTTTTCACAATTGCCGATTTCATAAACATTATTTAATGATTTATAATTTTGTAAAACATTATTTGTAAACGAAATATAGCACACTATTTTTATAAAAGCTATTAATTAATAATTATTGTTTACACCCCGCGCCCTTTTTGTCCGGGCGCCCTTTTTGTACGTACGCTAAGTAGCCAGCTATAGGTGGTGCCCCAGTATAGGTAGCCTGGTGTAGATGCCCCTAGTATAGGTAGCCTGGAGATGTGAACCATACTTACAATGCAACTAGGGTTTCTAAATCTGCAAGGAAGCAAGCTTGGAATCCATGAGCAGATGTGTGGCATTCTCGTTGATACAGATATTATTGATTTTTATTTCTATAACTCTTTCCCATGATAGACATTTCTTAAGCCACCTGTGGGCAATATGGTTCCTTACGGCAAGGTTGAACTTGGTGAGAAGTCTATTTGTCTAGTTTAGTAAGTGGAGGATGAGGAAAGGTAAAATGAGTTAAGGGGGTAAATGGTGAGATGGGACAAATATAAAAAGTTTCCTTATACATACTAGACAACATTCTCAATATTTTTAAAGTTAGTGATTGTGATCAGTTTGTGATCACTGTACAAAAAAATTGGCTTATTTGGCATGTAATTACAAATGTGGCTAAATAAATTCTGTGCAAGGCCTGCACGCATCCACTTATGCTATAAATGTATGGAAATTTAAAGAAATAAATTACATCTCTGAAATATTATCTTATCTTCTTTAATCCTTGGGGTGACAATGCAGTCTATAATAGTGGAGCCCAAAGTGGAGGACAGGACACAACATAATCTATCTAAGTGGGTTACAAACATTTTAATGTTTTGTGCCCATTTTTTACCTTCTGTGTCCAACTTGTCAAATTTCTGTTCACTTCCTATTCTGTATGCTAGACTGTAACCAGCATAAGAGTGTTTGAATAGAATGGAGAGCAATTCAGATGCTGCTCTGGGGCGGTACACATTGTTCTGCATCCATTATGGCAACAATAAGGAAAGGAGAAAAAACTGGCACCAGTGTGCGGCAGGGACGGAACGGCCACCACTGGGCTTACCCACAGCGTGCTCCGGTAACATCAACGTTCTGAAATGAGGAGAGGAGAGACGGGCACTGCTGCATAAAAGCCCTTAATTGTGATCGGGTTACACACTGGTACAGTGGGGGAAAGTGTTTGCCTGACAGCTGTTTCACAAGTACCAAGCTTGTTTCTTGAGGGCTTTTATGCAGCAGTGCCCGTCTCTCCTCTCCTTGTTCTGCATCCAGGTGGATGGAGGACCAGGGTTCGAATCCTGACTAGGGTCAGTACCTATTCAGTAAGGAGTTTAAGGCAAGACTTCCAAACACTGAAGGGTGGCCTCTTGAGCGCATCTCAGTGGCTGCAGCTCTTGAGCGCTTTAAGTCCAAAAGCGCTATACAAATGTTAGGATTATCATTACAATAATGACTTCTCTATCACAGGCAGAGACCAATTGATTGTGGTCATCGATGACCTGGAGGACAGCAGTGATGAGGTGAAGGAAAGGATACTGCACAGCCAGCCCACCCTTCGGCTCAGAGCTAGGGACATCTTCCTGTTCTCCAGAGCTGATAAGGATAACCAGACAATTAAACTACAAGCTATCATAACTCTGATCCCTAAAGGTAAGAGCCAGATCTGGGAGACTAACTGGAACATTATCCATGTTACTTCACAGTGTTATAAATTAAGGATTGATATGCTGTACACACATGCGTACATATGCACAGTCTGCACGCACACACACTGACGCACGCACACACACGCGCACTATTTACAAATATGTTCTACAACACAATGGGCTGGATAGTGTAATGGTTAAGGGCTCTGCCTCTGACACAGGAGACCTGGGTTTGAATCTCGGCTCTGCCTGTTCAGTAAGCCAGCACCTATTCAGTAGGAGACCTTGGGCAAGACTCCCTAACACTGCTACTGTCTATAGAGCGCGTCCTAGTGGCTGCAGCTCTGGCTCTTTGAGTCCGCCAGGAGAAAAGCGCGATATAAATGTTCTGTGTTTGTTGTTCTGTGTTTTGTTTGATTCACTAAACTTTGATAACTCAAATATCACACCTTATCAAAGATATCACGTTATCAAAGTTACCACGCCTTATCAGAGGAGCATAGCGAGCACTATGAACTTATGCCTGCTAATTGGCAATGGCACTGGTCCTGCCCTGAGCCCCTGCGGGTTCGTAGCGCTCGCTATGCTACTCTGATAAGGCGTGCTAACGTTGATAATGTGTGATAACTTTTGATAACGTGTGATATCTTAGATAAGGTGTGATATTTGGGTTATCACGGTTTAGTGAATCAAGCCCATTATATTTATGGATAACGATTTATCTATAAGCCGGAGAACAATGATGCATTTAAAAACAAAAAAAAACAAGGAACAAGTTTCAATGTATTGTGCTTTAATTCATTCTTTGGCAAGACCCTTGAACAGTTAGCTTGTCATAATAGGCACCATTTAGAGAGACTGTTAGCAGAGTACGTGGATCATCTGAACTTACAAGCGTCTGAGCATTTCCTTCACCTTATGAGACCTGAAGAATTTGCTCAGTTAGATGAGATGTCTTCTAGAATAAATCCAGATAAAGTTATCTAATTTTTTTTTTCTATATATGTGGTGTTTTGAGGCAGCGTAGATTTTCCACAAAACGCTTTCATACCTCCCAACTTTTAGAGATAAGAAAGAGGGACACTTTAAGGCACACCCCTGCTACACCTCTAACCACGCCCCCGCCACAACCCCTAACCACGCTCCCACCACACCCCTCACCATGCACATCACAAAGAATTCAGAATCAGAACATGTCGTTTTATTATGTTCTTCTCGATCACCAGTGGTTCTTTATTTATTTATTTATTTTTTAACATTTGAAAATAACAAATATAGCAATTTAATTGATGAGAATACAGTTATGGGGGTTAATTAAAGGGACTCAGAGCACCTCTTATGGGCATGCCTTTAAAATTCCGACCAGTACTGCAAAATACGTAAAGATGCATACCTTTCTGTAGCTTGTGCTCTCCTCTTTCATTTGATGCCTGAATCGCCGTTCTACACCAAATCGCGGCTGCCATCTTGGCTATGTTATAACTTCCGGGTCACCCTTGTCTTCTCTTAGAGAAGTGCATCACTGAATGAAGCAGGAAGAGGAAGTGACATGCATGGCCATTGCAAGAGGCTCCTCCAGAGGGGTCCTAGCATGACTTTGTTGGAAGTCATCTGGCTTAAAGGCACACCCATGAGAAGTGCTCGGACTCCCTTTAAACACATTTTTTCAGTACAAAAATACACATATTTACATAGATCTGTACATGAGTCCTGAAAGAGGGACAAATGAGGAAGTAAGAGGGACAGAGGGATTTTGTTTCCAAAGAGGGACTGTCTCTGTGAAAAAGGGACAGTTGTGAGCTATGCACTTTGTCCCTGGCCACACATTTGCTCAGGCAGTCCTGTTTTTTATAGAGCCATGTACACCGCATTGTACAGTACACTTATGTTACGGTAGCACACCCCACTGTGGTGCAGGGAGAAAGACAGTATAGGGAATGAAGCATACATGCCTTATGTTTGTGTGTTGTGTCTTTACAGCTCTGGATCGGCTCAAGATTGTGGTGGTGAGTAACCTCAGGGGCGCCTCTAGCCTTCTTGTCACTCCAGGCAAGAAATCCTGTGGCGCCCCCCCCCCCCCCCCATAAAAAAATAAAACAAAAATCATATACATTATAGAACACTTCACACATGATATAAGCCATCAGAGAGGGATAACTATGAAATGGGGCCCTAGGCAAGATAACACTTTGCCCTCCACTGATGGTCACCTGGCTTATTTAGTTAGATTTAGTGGGGGCTAGCAACCACCAGGCCCCTAAACTCTCTCTAGACCCTAGGCAGCTGCCTAAGTTTGCCTTGTGGATGATCAGCATTGTATGCCATACAGCACATGCTGCCAGTATGCACCTCAAATAAATACAGCATCCACACTACAAGTTCCAATGTCAGTCACATTGCAAGATTGGATTATCAAGCAAGACATTCTTACTTTCAAAATAATTTTTCACAAACATTATGAGATATGCAAATATGTTACCACCTGTTAGGGTAGGACTAGAGTGGGTATATCATGACATTGAAGGGCTGATATGGTAAGGTGGTTTAAGGCCCAGTGCACACCGAGCGGTTTTAGCAGCGATCCGACAACCGCATTTGTCTGTGAAAACGCTTGGCTAATGTATTTCCATGGGATGGTGCACACCAGCTGTTTGAGGTTTTTAGCAAACCGCAAACGTGCCTCCTGCTGCACAATTGCGGTTTGCAGAAGCGATTCTGCCTCTCAATGTAAAGTATAGGAAAAATGCAAACCGCTCTGAAAAACGCTAGATCAGAGCAGTTTTCCAGGCGTATTTGTTACAGAAGCTGTTCAGTAACAGCTTTTACTGTAACAATATTTGTAATCTGCTTCACAAAAACGCTCGGCATGTTTAGAAAATGTCTCTAAACATGCCTAGAATCGCTCTGAAATCTGCTCCAAAACCGCTAGCGTTTTGAGGATCTGCTAGCGGTTTTGGTGTGCACTGGGCCTAATAGTTTGATTCATAATCCATTCTGGAGATAAGCACAGTGTGTTTGTAGTGTAAGTGATACAAGAGAAGAGAAGTAGAATGGAGGGAGGAAGGGTAGTAGAGGGTCAGAATTGATGACATGGATGAGCAGATATCTATGAGTAGAATAGAGGCTCAGTGGGTACCACTACTGCATTTTAGTGCTGAGTCCTAGGCTTGAACATTGGCCAGGGCAAAATCTGCATGGAGTTTCTGTCTTCAGACACTTCAGACATTTCCTGCATCATAAAAAACATACTAATAAGTCAACTGGTTTACCCCAAAACAATCCTATATTGAAAATATTAGACTATAACTATGGTAGGGATTAGACTGTGAGCTCCTCTGAGGACAGTCAGTGACATGACTATGTACTCTGTAAAGTGCTTCAGGAGATGTCAGTGCTATATAAATAAACAATAATAATATGGTAGGACATTATACTATGACTATGGTAGGGTTAGATTGTGAGCTCCTCTGAGGACAGTCAGTGACATGACTATGTACTCTGTAAAGTGCTTCAGGAGATGTCAGTGCTATATAAATAAATAATAATAATATGGTAGGACATTAGACTATGACTATGGTAGGGTTAGATTGTGAGCTCCTCTGAGGACAGTCAGTGACATCACTATGTACTCTCTACAGTGCTGCAGAAGATGTCAGTGCTATATAAATACATAATAATAATATGGTAGGACATTAGACTATGACTATGGTAGGATTAGATTGTGAGCTCCTCTGAGGACAGTCAGTGACATGACTATGTACTCTGTAAAGTACTGCAGAAGATGTCAGTGCTATATAAAGTACTGCAGAAGATGTCAGTGCTATGTAAATACATGATAATAATATGGTCGGACATTACAGTTTGACTATGGTAGGGATGAAATTGTAAGCTCCAGTGAGCAGTCAGTGACATGACTATGTACTCTGTAAAGTGCTGAAGATGTCAGTGCTACATAAATACACAATAATAGTTCCAAATGCTACTGGCTCCCCTGAAGAGTGCTCAGACTAGTGTACATAGTTGTGCACATTGTTCCCCAAGTAGCAGTTGTTTGGTCAGGGAGACAGTGGGAGAGGGAGCATGAGCAGAGGGTGAGGGCAAGCAAAGTTAAGCTCCACACTCACCACAGTGACTGCAACAACACAGGAAGATGGATCCAGCGAGGTGTCCCTCATGACAAGCGTCCAGCGATTCATCTTCCTGCCAGCGGGTATGTGAGATGTCACGTGACATTACAGGACGGGCGCGAACGAGAAGTCAAGCGACCTCAGTACTTTACTTGATCCTCAGTGACGGTCACTTTTCACCACACAACGCTAAGCGATGTCATGACATCGTGTAAATGACTACTTGTCGCTCAAAAAAAAAATTGATGAACATCAGGAAAATCATTGGAAAAATCGTGAGGTGGTACATAGCATTAGAGAGAGGGCAAACAGACAGCAATAATGGAAATACATTATTATGCCATCTTCAATTATAAGTAGTGATGGATGTAATTACACACATTGCTTACATGTCCATTATCATTGTTTGAGCTTTAGATGCTGCCCTCCTATTCACTCCTTCACAATGAAAGACAAAACCTGCAACCCCCACTGTGTCCATTACACACTTCAAACACTGTCCTGTTGAATTCAGGGAGAAGTGCAGGCTGTGTAGGGGAGAGGATCAGATGATCCTACCGCTCCATAACTAATCATGGCGATTGTCCTGACATCTAGACATGCAGACATTCTAGCAGAGCACACAGCTGTCTGCAGAGTTTACTGTTTGTTTGTTTGTTTGTTTGTCTCACTCCCTCTGCAGACTCAGTAACATTTCGGGGTAGGGCGCTGTCGCTGTCTCCTCTGTGGGGGGGCAGAGAACAGATATAAGTCAGACACCTTCTTCTTAGGGAGTATCTATAATTCTGAACTCTGAATGATTCTTTAGTGACTTAGCAGAAGGCTGTTTGTGAAAAGAACAGAGTAACCAAGCAGCTCAGGGTGACCCAAGCTACTAGGAATGTATAGGGGGATAAAAGGAACCAAATGCCCTCCTACTAAAAAAGCAAAGCTTGGTGTAATTTGCCTTCTTCACAACAGAAGGAAATCTTTTTCTCTCCAGTCCCTTACAACAGTCTTTCAGGACAGGAATTTTTATTTCCCCTTGGACTGACAGTAATTTATTGCGCCTTCCCCATCAAAGTCGCTCCAAGCCGCTGCCTGGGTGGTCAGTAGGTAAAGGCGCCCCTGAGTAACCTAACCCATTGCTTATTGGTTCTTTTTGCTGGCTTGCACTCACCACTTAAGTGTCACTGCATGTTCCAAGCCTTACTAATCCAAGAACTGACCAGGGCAAACTCCACTAGCAATCAGGATAAGTGAATACAAAGTATATAATGGCAAAGAGCTGTACAAAATATCTGTTCAAAGAGGAACTGAACTGAAAGACAATAGTAGAGGAAAAAAAAAAAAATAAATCAAGACACTGTAAACTGAGAAGTTAAAAAAATAGACGATAGAAATGTTTGATACTAGCCATGTCATTGGTTCATGTTGTTTGATCTACGGTGAGCCTGCGGGTCAGGATATTTTCTGTTGACAGCCCAAAAAAAAAAAAAAAAGAAATCTGAGAGCACCAACTGCTCTCATCTATAAACACACCCACTAACTATGGGTTATATATATATATATATATATATATTATATACACAGTCATGTCCGAAATTGTTGGCACCCCAGAATTTTTTTCCGGAAAATCAAGTATTTCTCACAGGAAAGTATTGCAGTAACATGTTTTGCTCTACACATTTTTATTCCCTTTGTGTGTATTGGAACACAACAAAAAAGGGAGGAAAAAAAGCAAATTGGACATAATGTCACAAAAAACTCCAAAAATGGGCTGGACAAAATTATTGGCACACTTCACTTAAAGAGAGTCTGAAGCGAGAATAAATCTCGCTTCAGACCTCATAGATAGCAGGGGCATGTGTGCCCTTGCTAAAACGCCGCTATCCCGCGGCTTAACGTGGGTCCCTTCACCCTCAAATCCCCTACGTACAGTCGGGGAGCGCTTCCGCATTGGGGCAGGGCTAACCGCTGCAGCCCTGCCCCACGCGCGTCTGTCAGACGCGTATCTCCGCCTCTCCCCCGCCCCTCTCAGTCTTCCTTCACTGAGAGGGGCGGGGGAGAGGCGGCAATCGCGTCTGATAGATGCGACTGGAGGCAGGGCTGCAGCCGTTAGCCCTGCCTCCAGGAAGAAAAAAATCACGACCAAGTTTGCGACCAAGGTTTGCGGGGGTGGGTTTGGGGGTGAAGGGACCCCCGTTTAGCCGTGCGATAGCGGCACAATAGCGGCGCACACATGCCCCTGCTAACTATGAGCTCTGAAGCGAGATTTATTCTCACTTCAGAGTCTCTTTAATAGTTGGTTGCACAATCTTTGGAAAAAATAACTGAAATCAGCGACTTCCTATAACCATCAATAACATTTTTACACATCTCACCCGGAATTTTGCAAACTGCTCCAGTCCATGAGAGGAGTCTTAGCTACTGATTAGGATGAAGTTAAATTTTGCATTAAAGTTCTTCTTTAAAGGGAACCAAGCACCCTTTCTTTCCCTGGAATTTCCCTGGTGTGTAATAGCTATAGGAGCTGCCATGTTCCCCCTCCCCTTCTCGCCTTCCTTGTTTACAGAGGTCAGAGATGTCCTCTTCATGCCTTCCGTCTAGATAAGCTCTTTGAAGATATTGTCCTAATTACCCACAGCCTCTGTTGATGAAAAGGTATTGTTTACTTCTTGTTAATGACTACAATAAAACAATTACTAAGTCCTTAGCTGCCTGAAATCTCTGCAGAAGGGCTAGACCATAGGCCTGCTGAAATAAGCTAATAAGCCTTAAAGGAAACCTAAAGTGAGAGGGATATAGAGACTGCCATATTTATTTACTATTAAACAATGCATGTTACTTGGCTGTCCTTCTGATCCTCTGACTTTAATAGTTTTAACCACATACCCTAAACTAGCATGCAGATCAAGTGCTCTGACTGAAGTCTGGCTGGATTAGATGCATGCTTGTTTCAGGTGTGTGATTCAGACACTATTGCAGCCAAAGAGATTAGAAGTATAGCCGGGCAACTGGTATTACTTAAAAGAAAGTGAATATGGAAGCCTCACTTTAGGTTCCCTTTTAGTGCTAAACTTAAAATGTTAAACAAAAGGTAAAATGGAAGTTTGTTTTAATATGTTAATATACATATTGTTGGCATGCTTTTTCATGTGCTTTTGAGATGCCTTGGGTGCTAAAAATAGTGCTCGGTTCACTTTAAGGCTTTGTTTACACCAGAACGCAATTCTGACGAGTTTTAGTTTCAAAGGTTTTTATTAGAGAAAAATCCCGATAAGACATACAGTACACCCCACGCTGGGGGGAGAGTGCAACAGATAGAACTCAAGGGGGGCAAAAAAGGACTGCAATGCTTAAAGATAGAGAGAAATATCCTTATACATCAGACTGGAAAGATAGAACTTGAGGAAAAAAATGAAGAAAAAAATAAAGTATTCTTAACAACAAACAGGATATTAACAATCCGTGGCTGTTTCCAAAGAGGCCTCGATAACTAGAGGCTAAAGAATACATTTCGGGAAGAGCTATAGCAGAGTGACTAGACATGTGAGCATTCTAGGGAAAGTATACTAAATACCTGAGCCCTGAGCATCAGCATAGACTAGCCATGGGTCCCATGTTTTCTGAAACCGTTCCATACGATCATAAGTGATTGCCAGCTTTCGTTCATATATCATAAGTCTATGGACTCTGTGTATTACTGGGTCAAGCACCAGTCTGGGTTGTCGCCATTAAGAGGCTAAGTAGGATTTGTCCGCCATAGCTATAAATTGAATCAAATGGTGGATTGGGAATTTTGTGGAAGATTTCTTATATCCTAGGAGGAGAATAGCTGGGTATTTAGTAAGTGGATGGTCAATAGCCATTGAGATAAGATTGGACACTTAATTCCAGAAAGAGACAGCTTTAGGGCAGGTCCACCAAATGTGGTACAAAGATCCCTCAGATGCACATCCCCTAAAACGGGTATTGGTAAGGGAGGGAGAAATTGCATGTAGCCTAGACGGGGTTAAATAGGCACGGTGGATTAATTTAACACAAAAAAAACGCTACTACAATGTTTACCTTACCACGTGCTCCGCCCTGCCTCTATGCACGCCCCCAGCCGTTCTACAATTTACACACTCTTCTTCCTGTTCCGTGCTCTGCTCAGTCTTTTAAATTCCCACACACTTCTCCTCCTCTAGTCTAAGCCGTGCCATCCCCTCTCCTTTCTATGGTGGCGAGCAGCCGCACGGGTACTATGTGTACCTCATGCGTCGCCGCCTCCAACTCCGCCCCCCCACCTGTGATGATGCACATTCGGGCGCCGGCTGCATGCAAGAGAGGAGACTGTGCCCCCCCCCCCATGCCCCCCTGGCTGGCCCTGCGTGCTGCTGTGCATTCCCCCAATACATGTGGATGCCTTCCTATTACTAGTCAGTCCCACTATGGGCCATTAGCACACTATAGGCTTAGGAACCAAGGGGAGGGGGAGGGGGGGGGGGTCAGTTATGAGCTGTGACTAGCTGGGCAAGCTGTTCTGGGCAGAAAGAGTTTGTGAGGCTGAGCAATGTTGTGGAAATTAGTTTGTGAGGCTGGCTGACCAATGCTGCGGAAAAGTGGAGTAATCTCATCTGTCACTTGGCATAATGAGCTAACATGGTGGAGAAATGTCAGTTACTATAGTCTGATTTTGTCCTGGGGGAAAAGTAGAGGGATGGCTAGCAGCATAAATAGGGACAAAGTAGGGGGTGGGGTGCATTAAGCGTGAGTGAAGAAGATATGGGCGGTGGGATATCGTTATGCCCTGGGTGGGGAGCAGTAGGAGATGGATGTGAGTGGCAAGCACAGCGTACATAGGAGCTTGCTGATAAATACATATCTACCAGTTCTCACTCCAGCTTGCATCCACGATCTACCCGCCAACTTCTGAGCTAGCCACTAGCGCTATGGTCACATTACAGTGAGTGCGGAGCTCTAATGCGTGGTACAATTAGATTTTCTGCCAGATCGATTATCTATAACATGTCCCGTCAGGGCCGGATTTGTACTTTTTACCACCCTAGGCCCGTTGTCAACTCCCCCCCCCCCCCCCCTTCCCTTTTCCTTCTGCTCATCCTAACTTCCTAAAGCATTTAGGCCGGTCATGGGACGTTTCTATCCCATCCCAAAGGTCCCCTCCAGTGCTGCCCTGTAGCCGCAGCTCAGATAAAACTTCAGAGTAGCACAGCAGAGCAATTTTAAAGGAAACCTGTAGCGAAAAAAAATCTGCCATTGGGATAGATTTACCTCGGGGGAGGGGGGGGGGGTTGAGGGTGAAGCCTCTAGAATCTAATGAAGCTTCCCCTGTCCTTCTCTGCTGCCCCGATTCAGCACTGCCACCCCCACCCCCATCCCCTTTCCCAGTGAAATTAACAATATATTTACACTGTGAGCTTCATGCAGGCGCAGTGTCAGCTCCTTGCTCAGGCTCTGGCGTAAATAGCCGAGCCCGATTGGATCTACAGCACAGACGCAAGCCGACCACAAGGGGGCACAGTACAGCAGACCGGATCGGACTCCACTATTTCTGCCGGAGTCCAAGCGGAAAGCAGCTACTGCCCCTGCAGTAGGTGCACTATTCAGGGCGAACCAGCGGTGGAAGCTGTAGTGTGCCTGGGCCGAGTTTCCAGGGGGCCAGAGCTGAATCAGGGGTTCTAAGGAGGACGATGGAAGCCTCAGTGTCTAGAGGCTTCCCCCTCCAGAGTAATGTAACCCCCGGGGCACTTTTTTCACTACAGATACTCTTTAATGCAGTGGGGTGCTATGCAGCAGCATACTTCTATACAGCACCTGACATGTCAAATGACATGCAAGAACACCTGGGAGCTGTACAGAAGTATGCAGCATAAGGCCTGGTTCACATTGGAACTAAAAACCGCACTGTTAGTGGATGGTGACGGAACAGATTCTAACGGATCCAATTAACCTATTAATCCGTTCCCATTGCTCTGTTAGAATGGATCCGTTCCTCCGAACATACTGAAAACTTGGGTCTACATTTTTTCCGGATCAAAGGACACACATTGACCATGTGCTAACGGAACAGATAAATTATTGATACCTTTAAAAAACTTATCCGTTTTATGCCTCTTGCACACTACATGCAATTACAATTGTTTATACAATCCAATTTTTGATTCTGATTAAAAACATAGCAGCATGCAGTACTTTTTTTAATCAGATTCATAAATTGGATCGTATAAGAAAAAAAAAATCAGAATCACATGTAGTATACAAGAGGCCTGAGACAGATACGTTTTTTCACGAACCAGTTTTTTATCTACAGTGTGAGCCGAGCCTTGAAAGTGACCAGAGATGAGTCATGTGGCTGTTTTTTTACTTACCTGGGGCTTCCTCCAGCCCCAGAAGCACGGATGCGTCCCTCGCCGTCCTCACGCAAGCCTCCCGCAGTCTGCCCAGAATCCTCGTTCTGCCACAATAAAACGGTAGAGGGCTCAGTCTGACTGAGTGACGTCAGCCGCAGAAGGTCCGCACATGTGCAGAAGGCCCCCTGATGACGTCACACAGCCGCTTACTGGAGAAGATTGCGGCTTAAAGGAGGACCCGCAGGAGGATGGCGAAGGACGCATCTATGCTTATGGATCTGGAGGCAGCCCTGGGTATGTAAAAAAAACAGCCACATGACTCATCTCTGGGTCACTTAAAGTGTCTAGGTGTAATGAACAGAGGAGAGTTTGGATCTGCCATTGGAGTAGGTAGAAGACCATGCTGTGCTGGATAGGGAGAGGGTGTCAGTTGTAAGGGATTTCACACACTGGTTTCTAGTTGTACAGCAATGTGCTGTAGTTGTAGTGTAGATGTACAGAAATGTGCTGGCTGTGAGCCTCCCCTCCTGCCCAGAGGAACGTAAACTTACTTTTCTTTCAAGGTCTGCACCTCTGCCCTGGGAGTCTATTCATCACTCCCAGCGGCATAACAAACCCTCTCTACCAGTATTTCTTAGGAGGGAGTGCTGGGGAAGGGCAGACGTTACATCAACGAATACAGAAGATGCTGCTCTAAACAGTGTAGAAGCAGAAGGAACAGCGAGACACAGAACAGGAAGGGGGAGAAGCAGTGGGAGTGCAGCTATACATTACAGCTAGGTGTAGATTGCAGAGCTAGTTACCTTACACACATGTTCAAGCTGAATTCATTTTCTGCACGATCTCCTGTCATATTAGCAAAGCTGCCCGCTCTGTCCCTGTCTGTAGCTGCCGCTGCTGCACAAACAGATATGCTACTATGTGCATAGGAAAGCAGCGGGCGGCTGCAGACAAATTAACACTGCAGCATCATTGTAGGAAATAGCATGGGAGGCTATTGGGACACTGCTGTCTGTTTTTAACCCACCCCTTCCCTGGCTCCGCCCTAGTCCCGAGCCTATTCGGCCTGCCCACAAATCCGGCCCTGTGTCCCGTCTGATTTCCGATCGATTTTCTGATAAATTTTCCATTGAAGTGAACAGAAAATCAAAATCAGATCAGACAAGCTGGAAATAATCGTTCTGGCAGTAAATCTGCCAGAAAATCTCATTGTGTGTACCAGGCATCAGAAGCTGCCAATGAGACACGGGGCTGGAGCTTGAGAGAGGAGAGGTTAATATGCTTCCATTGGCATGTTCCAACATGTTCTCTGCATCAGTGATGCTCAAATCTGGATCCGGTAGAAACCCGGATAGTTGCTATCCGGATATCTCCCAGTAAAGCTGTGCGGGCTTACCTGTCTGACGTCTTCTTCGTCCGTCCCTGGCACTTCCAACGATGCGGTCCACGCAGCGGTCACGTGACTACAAACACTACAAAGAATAGGCCCTAACGCATACCAATGCGTACCAATGCCCACTAACACAAACACATGCTCAACACAGCTGATTAAGGCCCTGTTTACATTTATTAGTTGGTACGCGCCAGTATGCATTAGTACGCGTTGGTGCACGTTTTTTCCATAGCAGTGCATTGGATTAGATTCTCCATATTCCACCCTTGGGACTCTACTCTGTAAGATGATATTGTTCTATGCAGATTGTTCTCCTCCCTGTGTACTTGTCATGTTTGGTAACACAAGTGCTCTTCAGTGACCGGATTATGCTGTGGATTCTGTGTTTCAGGCTCGAGGTGTACAGGGCGTGGTGGTTATAATTCTGACGGGGGATGCATACTACAGAACCTATCGATCGCCAGATTCCAGAAACGTGAGTATATTGCATCAACAAAGAGAATGTAAAAGATAAAAAAATACAAGAAAGGGAAGAGGAAGGATAATAAAGTCTAATTTACAGAAATCTGCATTTCAAATCAATGTTATTACCCTAAAAACGCCTCCCCCTCTCCACAATCATTACCTCCAACACTGACCTCCACCCAGGACTTGAATACCCAGGGCTGGATTCCCCATTAGGAATTTTAGGCACTTGCCTACAAGCTGCTCAAAGTGGCCCCTTCTTTTGCCCCCTTCCTATCACAGGATAGGTAGCCAGGAATAGGTGCCTCAGTATAGGTAGCCAGGAATAGATACTCACAGTGTAGATAGCAAGAAATAGGTACCTCAGTATAGGTAGCCAGGAATAGGTGCTTCCAGTATAGATAGCCAGGAATAGGTTCCCTAATACAGGTAACCAGTGATAGGTGCCCTAGTATTGGTAGCCAGGAATAGGTGCCTCAGTATAGATAGCCAGCGATAGGTACCTCAGTATAGATAGCCAGGAATAGGTGCCTCAGTATAGATAGGTAGGAGTAGTTGCCTCAGTAAAGATAGCCAGTAATAGGTGCCTCTGTATAGATAGCCAGGAGTAGGTGCCTCAGTATAGATAGCCAGGGATAGGTGCCTCAGTATAGATAGCCAGGGATAGGTGCCTCAGTATAGATAGCCAAGGATAGGTGCCTCAGTATAGATAGCCAGGGATAGGTGCCTCAGTATAGATAGCCAGGGATAGGTGCCTCAGTATAGATAGCCAGGGATAGGTGCCTCAGTATAGATAGCCAGGGATAGGTACCTCAGTATAGATAGCCAAGGATAGCAGTGTTCTCCCCAGAATTTCTAACCAGCCGGGTGGCATGAAAAAGTAGCCGGGTGGGGAAGTAAGGTCACGTTGGGTGGAGTTGGAGGGTGATGCTGGGTGCCACTACTAGGTAGGGAGGGGCAGGGTGGATCGTGTTGGGTGCTACTTGGTAGGGACGAGTGTAGGTGGATCATGCTGGGTGCTTTTGAATGAGGAAGTGGGTAAGGAGGAAACACACTGGGAACTACTGATGAGGAGTTACACTGGATGATCTCACATGCACACAAGCATGATGTACACATGCTTGTTGCTTGTCTATGTGCTAAACAGCGTGTACTACAGAGGGGAAAAAAAGGACTGGGAAAGAAAAAACAAGGAGGAATGTGTGAGAGACAAAGGGAAATGTGTGAGAGGGAGAGACAGACTAAAGGTAGAAGAAAACATATGTATATCAGTGTGGAAAAGGAAGGGGGGGGGGGGCAATAAAAACAACACTGTGTGGGTCAGAGAGGAGAGGATTGCAAGCAGTACCATCTAAATATGAATGTAATACAAGAATGCAGCACTCTCACAGCTCCTGTAACTTGCACAGCACACTGCAGGTCTGCAGACAGGTTTACATCAATGTAACATCTCGGAGCAGAGCAGTTGGGGGAGGGACAGCAATAGGAGCTGTAAAAATGTCTGTCTCCTCTCCTCCCAGCAAAGTGCATCTGAAAGGGGGGCATGCCATAGAGGTGACGCTACACCAGGCACAGCACGCAGAGGCAGCTAATAGCTATCAGTCACCACCTTACCAGGGATTAACAGATAACCATCTGCCCTGCAATGCTGTCTCCCCAGCATGAGCGAGCGCTGCTCCACACTCTTCCCTGTGCTCTGACATCTGACCTGCGAGGCTGGAGGTGAGGCTGGAGCACATGCTGGGAAGTTTGCTGCGATGTGAAGACTTGCTGGAGGAAGGAAGAGAGCCCGTCCTCTAGTGTTGTCCGGATCATGAACGATTCGGATCTTTGATCCGAATCTATTTTATGAGTCGATCATCCGAATCATCAAAATGAGTGATTCGGATCGCAAAAAGGGGCGGGGCCAGGAGCGACACGCCCCCTCTCAGCGGGCAGCGGGGTCCTGGAAGCAGAGCAGGGATGGATCGCTGAGTTGGAGGGGAGCCAGCCTTGCAGCCACAGGTAGATGAGAGAGGTAGAGGGGACATGGGTGCCACTGCCAGATATGTGTAGAGCACACATACTGGCTGCAATGTGCTGCCCATTATAGGCTGGCTGTTCCGTAGCTCTGCACAGTGAACACATTGGAAGCTTTTGGCTCAGCACAGCTCAGTAACTTTGCAGACAGTGTGATTGAAAGGCAATATAATCCTCCTGCACTGGCACTAAACAGCTGCACTTATCTTCTGGGAATGCTTTCTTTCACTGTGCGACCTTTTCTTTCAAAGTGTACAGATGAACATATAGGTGAAATATATGTAAAGCATATGACTTCAGCATGTGGGTATTACGTGCAAACATTTCTGCTCTCTGCTCGTCCCTCCTCCCTTCCCTGTCCACTCCCTGCCCTCTGTCCATCTTCTCCCCTTCTCTGTGTGTCCACTCCCTCCCCTTCTCCTGTCCACAGACCTGTCCTGCTGTTCATTTCACCCCCGAATGCTTCCGGTAGTAAAATGATCCGAGATTCGAATCAAAGATCCGGATCTCTTCAATGATCCGATTCGAATCATCCGGATCATTGAAAAGATCCGAACTTCCCATCTCTACCGTCCTCTGCATAATAGTCATGCAGATCGGGATGGGATTCACTAGCTCCAGCTCCTTTGAAGTTCCCGCGGTGCCTGTGTGTAACTTCAGTTACCACCAGGCTCTCCCCGCCCCTCTACATCACGGATATGCAGGAGCTGAGGGGAGGGCGGAGATAGTGTGAGTGACAGCGGCTGGCTCCAATAACACAGCCGCTGCTCACTGCATTGAATGTGGAGGAAGAAAATCTGATGCACGCTGTAACCACAGGCGGGCGGGAAGCTGAGACCAGCCGGGCGCTCCGCCCGGGTAATAGGCTCTGGGGAGAACACTGGATAGGTGCCTCAGTACAGATAGCCAGGGATAGGTGCCTCAGTATAGATAGCCAGGGATAGGTGCCTCAGTATAGATAGCCAGGGATAGTTGCCTCAGTATACATAGCCAGGGATAGGTGCCCAAGTATAGGTAGCCAGGAATAGGTGCCTTAGTATAGATAGCCAGCGATAGGTACCTCAGTATAGATCGCCAGGAATAGGTGCCTCAGTATAGATAGCCAGGAATAGGTGCCTCAGTATAGATAGCCAGGAATAGGTGCCTCTGTATAGATAGCCAGGGAAAGGTGCCTCGGTATAGATGGTCAGAAGTAGGTGCCTCAGTATAGATAGCCAGGGATAGGTGCCTCGGTATAGATAGCCAGGGATGGGTGCCTCAGTATAGATAGCCAGGGATAGGTGCCTCAGTATAGATAGCCAAGGATAGGTGCCTCAGTATAGATAGTCAGGAATGGGTGCCTCAGTATAGATAGCCAGGGATAGGTGCCTCAGTATAGATAGCCAGGGATAGGTGCCTCGGTATAGATAGCCAGGGATGGGTGCCTCAGTATAGATAGCCAGGGATAGGTGCCTCAGTATAGATAGCCAGGGATAGGTGCCTCAGTATAGATAGCCAGGGATAGTTGCCTCAGTATACATAGCCAGGGATAGGTGCCCAAGTATAGGTAGCCAGGAATAGGTGCCTTAGTATAGATAGCCAGCGATAGGTACCTCAGTATAGATCACCAGGAATAGGTGCCTCAGTATAGATAGCCAGGAATAGGTGCCTCAGTATAGATAGCCAGGAATAGGTGCCTCTGTATAGATAGCCAGGGAAAGGTGCCTCGATATAGATGGTCAGAAGTAGGTGCCTCAGTATAGATAGCCAGGGATAGGTGCCTCGGTATAGATAGCCAGGGATGGGTGCCTCAGTATAGATAGCCAGGGATAGGTGCCTCAGTATAGATAGCCAAGGATAGGTGCCTCAGTATAGATAGTCAGGAATGGGTGCCTCAGTATAGATAGCCAGGGATAGGTGCCTCAGTATAGATAGCCAGGGATAGGTGCCTCGGTATAGATAGCCAGGGATGGGTGCCTCAGTATAGATAGCCAGGGATAGGTGCCTCAGTATAGATAGCCAGGGATAGGTGCCTCAGTATAGATAGTCAGGAATGGGTGCCTCGGTATAGATAGCCAGGGATGGGTGCCTCAGTATAGATAGCCAGGGATAGGTGCCTCAGTATAGATAGCCAGGGATAGGTGCCCAAGTATAGGTAGCCAGGAATAGGTGCCTTAGTATAGATAGCCAGCGATAGGTACCTCAGTATAGATCGCCAGGAATAGGTGCCTCAGTATAGATAGCCAGGAATAGGTGCCTCAGTATAGATAGCCAGGAATAGGTGCCTCTGTATAGATAGCCAGGGAAAGGTGCCTCGGTATAGATGGTCAGAAGTAGGTGCCTCAGTATAGATAGCCAGGGATAGGTGCCTCGGTATAGATAGCCAGGGATGGGTGCCTCAGTATAGATAGCCAGGGATAGGTGCCTCAGTATAGATTGCCAAGGATAGGTGCCTCAGTATAGATAGTCAGGAATGGGTGCCTCAGTATAGATAGCCAGGGATAGGTGCCTCAGTATAGATAGCCAGGGATAGGTGCCTCGGTATAGATAGCCAGGGATAGGTGCCTCGGTATAGATAGCCAGGGATGGGTGCCTCAGTATAGATAGCCAGGGATAGGTGCCTCAGTATAGATAGCCAGGGATAGGTGCCTCAGTATAGATAGCCAGGGATAGGTGCCTCGGTATAGATAGCCAGGGATGGGTGCCTCAGTATAGATAGCCAGGGATAGGTGCCTCAGTATAGATAGCCAGGGATAGGTGCCTCAGTGTAGATAGTCAGGAATGGGTGCCTCGGTATAGATAGTCAGAAGTAGGTGCCTCTGTATAGATAGCCAGGGATAGGTGCCTCAGTATAGATAGCCAGGAATGGGTGCCTCGGTATAGATAGTCAGAAGTAGGTGCCCGGGAAAGGAGCCTCAATATAGGTAGCCAGGGATGGGTGCCTCAGTATAGATAGCCAGTATTAGATGCCTCAGTATAGATAGTCAGGAATAGGTGCCTCTGTATAGATAGCCAGGGAAAGGTGCCTCGGTATAGATAGCCAGGGATGGGTGCCTCAATATAGGTAGCCAGGATTAGATGCCTCAGTATAGATAGTCAGGAATAGGTGCTCCACTATAGGTAGCCAGGCGAAATAGGGGGATGCAGCACCAGCAGCGACAGAGGGAACATTAAATACTCACTTTATCACGATCCATGCGCTGCATCTACTTACTTCTTCCTGTTCTTGCTTTCTATCTCATAGTTAGACCTCCCCCCTAGGGGAGACGCTGCATGAAATTTGCATGAAGCAACAATTATTAGCACCTCATTGAACATCTTTACTGAGGGATTATATTTAGTTGTGCGGTTTTTGGGCTCTACTACGCCTTCCTCACTGCCATATTTGCACCAATGTTTTCTCACTGATGTGACAATCCATCATTGGCCTTGATTCATAAAGCATTACCACATGAGGCAATGCGGAAAACAACTGATTTTATCAAGCATTCAGGAAAATGTCAATTCATAAAGGCTGTTACCGCATGAAAAACTGAAGTTACCGAGCAGTGAGGTAAATTACTGACTTGTGCGGTAATTACCTCAACACATGTCAGTAAATGTCAATTCATAAAGACTAGAACATGCAGTAAAGCCCCAAAACATTACCGGCAGGAGACTGTGTGGAGCTGTGATCCACATAAGCAGAAGCAGTGAGAGCTATGACTGACAGGAGCAGAGAGCCAATAGAAACATCCTCTGTCTCCTGCAAGTCCAGCTGATCGGATGTTGATAGGTTAGGAAGGCTTCTCGGCAGAAAACAAGCTTTTCTATCCCCCAGGCAGCGGAGCAGAGAGAACAGAACAAAAGAGATTCCCCCTCTTCCCCTTGTTTGGGCTTCAGTAAATTACCAAATTTCTACTGCACCTGTGAAAATGTTTATGAATTAGCAAACAAAAGTCTAAAATATCGAATGCGCTATATTAAGGACCTGATTATTTAATTGCACAGCCCTTTATGAATCAAAAATTGCGCAGAAGGTGGATCAGCGCATCACCAGGCCGCTTCCGAATGGCCTACAATCAGAGGTGCGCTGAGCCCCCCCCAGAAACTGCAAACGCACCTTGAACCCAAACAGAAGCTCTGCATATACATCAAAAGCAAAGCTGTTAAGTGGGAGCAGCTGACCAAAAATTAATTAAACTAGTACATGGCAAAGAAATGAACAGCGCTACTTAAAAACAGATAAGTGCCTACCTGCAAGAGAGTGCAAGCCCCACTTGTGGGATAAAATACACACCTAGTATACACATGAAGCGGCCTGGTGTTGCGCTGATCCACCTTTTGCGCAATTTTCAATTTTCGATTTTACTTGGTAGCGCACCCAGGCTATGCATATGCATAGGTTAGGATTTAGTTAGTGCTAGGTCCCCTCCCATATGAGGATGACTTCTTCGCAGTGGGAGGGACGAGTACTTAACAAGTTGCATGCAAGCTGTTACAGGAAACCAACATCCTCTAGTGGTAGACAGGTTATGTGTATGCTCAGTGTGTATTTTATCCCACAAGTGGGGCTTGCACTCTCTTGCAGGTAGGCCTTTATGAATCAAGACCGTTCTCTATGAACACGGCCTGGTCTTCCTTAGGTGATTTCTGGCATGCAGCACTAAGGAGAGAGAGAGGTCTAAGTTCTTCTCCAACAGTGGTACCATCATTGGTACCTGGATTTGGTGCCCATACACGGTACATTCAAAACGTTCAATCTTCCCATTTATATGACCAAAATGATCGAATCAAAAAGAATATTTTTTTTTCGATCAAGAAAAACTAATGATTATCACGTTTTTTTCAATAAAAATCCAATGGAATTTGTTGGAAAATCTTTATATTCGATCTAATGAATTATCAAATGAAATTATCGAAGCGAAAAAAATTGTACCATGTATGGGCACCATAAGTCCACCATGGAATTCCATTGTGCATCTCTTGGGTATCTGATAGGTGCTGTGGTTCTAGGAGGCTCTGTGCAGTAATACAGACATACAGTCATATAGTGCATTCAAGTCGTTTGGGTTATATGTATTTATTTTTTTTGCTTTTTCATCCCTCAGATTATCCTCTCCGGCCTCTGGACATTGCAGTTCCTCAGGACATTTGGTTGGGAAGTTTCTAAGCTCCCATCACCACTTGTAAGCATTTTCAGAAGGAAATGTATTAAGGACAAGGGGCTCATATCCTGCTGATGCCCAGGAGGAAGTAGCGGTAATAGTAGACAGCAGCATATGTGGGATCTTGGGGTACCCTCTGATCATAAAAAAGCTGTCAGATATCCACCCTTTCTCAGGTTAATAGGTTCAAAGACTCACTTTTAAAGGGACTCCAAGCACTTTTCATGGGTATGCCTTTAAAGCTAATGGGAACCCGTTTTTTATTTATTTATTTTTTTAAATAAAACCATTATTTTGTTGCAAATTAAAAACATAGTGCCTTACCATTATTTTCACCGCTCCCTGGCCCCTGTGTCCAGTTATCAGCCCCATAATCCTTTCCCCCGTTTTCCAAGATGTTTTATCTGACCTTTTCTTTATCGTTCGGGTCAGCAGCCTTTTCCTGTATTCCACATAGTGCTTGTATTAGCGCGAGAATTGGCTCTGCGAGAGCAGAGAGGTGTGCAGCGCGGCCGTGTGCACGTGTGCAAGCGCGTACTGGAGAGCGCAAGCGTGCACGTGTCACAGCAGTGTGTGGAGGATGGAACGGCCGTCTGCAGTGATGTGAAGACTTGCGCGCTCTGTGAGGGAGACCACAGAGCGCATTTATGTGAACGCGGACAGGGGGGCGGGGAATGGGGTGGTGAACCACGGACATGTCAGAGGAGCGACAGAGCAAGGGAAAGAAGCTCTGTCTCCTCCTAACCCATCACTTATTCAACCGAAATGGTCAAGGAGAATAAAAGATGATTTATGCGCAATTAGTCAGCAAGAAAAGGGGTAAGGAGGCACATTAGAAGACAAAAATAAAAAGCTGACAGGTCATCTATTAAAATTAACTTTTATAAACCGGTTCTCATTCACTTTAGGACTCTGACCAGTACTGCAAAGTACTTAAAGATGCATGCCTTTCTGTAGCTTGTGCTCTCTTGTTTCATTTGATGCCTGAATCGCTGTTCTACATCAAATAGTTTTCATTCGATTTTAATTTAAAAATTGCGGCTGCCATCTTGGCTATGTTATAACTTCCGGGTCACCCCTGTCTTCTCTGTTAGAGAAGTGCATCACTGAATGAAGCAGGAAGAGGAAGTGACACGCATGGCCATTGCAAAAGGCTCCTCTAGAAGGGTCATAGCACGACTTTCTTGGAAGTCATCTGGCTTAAAGGCATTCCCATGAGAAGTGCTCAGAGTCCCTTTAACACAATATTTACTTTATTTTAATTTTTCTTTATTTATTTTAAGTATTTATATAGCGCCGACATATTACCCAACACTGTACAGAGTATATATTGTCTTGTCACTAACTGTCCCTCAGAGGGGCTCACAATCTAATCCCTAGAACAGTCATTTGTCTATATATGTTTTGTGTAGTGCATCTATCATACTTCTATCTACTTACAATAAATATCATACATATTTACAATAAAGGGAAAAACTGTTCAATGAAATAAATACACTTGGTTTTAAAAATCATTTATTAAATCCAGGTAGATATTCCACATCTGCATATCCTATATAATAAAACCCCTGTGTCTCTGCATCCTGTCCCCGTGTGTGTGTGTCCGTGCTTCCAGACCTGACAGTTTCCTCTCTGTGAACCTCATTGCATTGTGGGAAATAATAGCCTTTCCAACTGCCAAGCAAGCAACGTCTCCCTGTGTGCATATACTTCGGATAGCAGTGGGGGACGAGTGTGCGGGGTACGCGTGTTGCCGGGGTTTAGCGGCCGGGGTTTAGCGCCCGTTTTTTAATGGGCGGGCCTATTTACCAGTTTCTAATATCTTTATAACTTCTTTTGTTCTTCATCTGTGTTTATCAGCATTCTTTGTGTTCATCTGTTTACTTCTGTCTTTCCATCTGTAATACTTCTGCCTTCATCTGTAATGTTTACCTTCTTAATATGTATTTCAGCAGCTGGATAGTGTACTGGTGAAGGGCACCACCTTTCTCACAGGAGACCAGGGTTTGAGTCCTTGCTATAGCTACCTAACCAGTATGGAATCCTTAGGAAAGACTCTGTAACACTCCTGAGGGATTCTACTGTCACTTGACAGGCACCCTATTGGGCCAATTAAATTGCGGAGATCGCATCCATTAAAGCCACTGGACCCACCGGGGCTCAAGGTGGGTTCAGTGGAGCTGCCGTTAGTTAGAAGGAGCAAGCATAAGGTACCAGCACACGCTAGTTGCACTACCGCAGCATAAGGTGTGCTGAGCTCACACTTCTGTCATTGCGCAGCTTGATGGATCAATCCTTAAAGCGACTCTGAAGTCTCATAAAATTCAGGTTTTTATTTTAAAAATCTCTTTAACATTAATGCCCTAAGTAAAAGGCTGCATCCCCGCAGCTGAACACTAACGAAATCACCCCAAACTCCCCAGCAAAAATCCACGACCAGGAAAGTCGTGGATTTTTGCTGGGGAGTTTGGGGTGATTTTTGTGTTGCGTTGTAACGCTGCGCTGTGACTTTAATGTCGCATCACACCACAACGTCCCACTGTGAACCTAGCCTGAAATGTGAATGGACAAAAAACGTTCCTTCTTATCTGGGAGAAAACAGATGTCTGCTACTAACTCATCATTAAGAGGGTCTTCTAGGTTGTGAAGGAAAGTTCATTCAGAAGATGTGTTGTGGGAAGCCACAGTTGCTTACTTAAGATAAATTATCCCCAATACCTTCTGTTTTAAGACGGCAAATTACACTGAGCATTGGTTTTTAGTAGGAGGGCTTTTTGGTCTCTTTTAGTCCCCTATACTTTCTTAAGGTGGCCGCTAATGGTCCAATTTCAGCGAAAAATCGTTTGAGTGATCAGATATTCTGATCAGACTAAAAATAGTTCACTACACCATCAACAAACCAATCTTTGCTTCCTATCTATCAACACCAACAAGAAAATCCAAATTTTGGTTTGACAAAAATCCAATCGGATTTACAACCAATTGAATTTACAACCAATCCGATCAGAATTTCTGATCGTTCAAACGATTTTTCGCTAGAAATTGGACCATTAGTGGCCACCTTTAGTGGTTTTGGGACAACCCAAGCTGCTTGGGTATTCTAATGAATCCCTTATGATGTCCATGTGGCACATTGCAACAGATTTCAAAAGCAGGGGGTGTGATGCAGCAAAGTGGGTTATTGACATTTATTCATGACGCAGGAATAATGTATGCAATTTCTGGTAGTGCTCAGTTTGTGTTTTTACGCTGCAACCTAACATATTGTGAAGCCAATGCACGTATGTGAACGGGCGCATCGCGTGTCCACTGCAGAGTTTTGTTGTCCAATTATAACTCACATTATAACGCACCACAACATGCATTTTGTGAACACACCTTGAAAGCTTATACTGAACACACTGGAGGAAACAATGATCAACACACGAAGCAGGTAACTTCGGTGCCCAAGTGCTGAAGCTGGGCGCTGCCATAGCAACAATGTAATGCTGCGTGCCCCACATAAGGGTAATTCGGGGCTCCGGTAGTTGCTGGACACCACATTACATCTCCGTCCGAGTTGCTACAACTCGGAGGTGGAATCATATTTAACACCACCGGGGAGTTTTGTGGGAGCAGGGAGAGCCGTCATTCGGCTCTCCCTACCCCCAATTCACCGGTGGTGAGGATAAACATGTGCCACCACACACTGCTGTTAGTTTACTATCAACACATACTGTATGAGAATTTGTATACTCTGTAAGATAATGTTATTCTGTGCATATTATTCTCCTCCCCCTGTTGTTGTCTTGTTTGGTAACACAAGAGCTCTTCAGTGACCGTATTAGGGTTGATTCATAAAGCATTACCACATGCGGTAATGCAGAAAACAGCTGACTTTACCAAGCGCTTAGCTGTTACCACATGAAAAGCTGAAATGTCCGAGTAGTGAGGTAAATTACCTCAACACATGTCAGTAAATGTCAATTCATAAAGATTAGAGCAGGCGGTAATGGCACGGAGCATAACGGCTGCTTTGAAGAGGTGATAAGAGAGTGATAAGAGCAAAGTTAGACTCACAAGCAGAAGCAGTGAGATGTCCCATGCAGCAGCAGCCAGAGTAGAACAAACAAGGCTACCCCTAAATATCTTAGGTTGTGTGTTTAACCTCTTGGGTTTCTGCTTTTTAGATGTATATTTCACATCAGAAAGCCTGCCATGTGTAAAGTTTCTTGAAGTTCTTCCCAGCTGTGGCAGTTTTATAGATTGTTTAGAAAGACTAATAGACAGATTCAGAGCAGATTCAGGGCAAGCAGAGGCAGTATAACAACACATGCGCATCTAAAGGGAAGTTGGGATCCTGTCTCTGCACGGAGAACAGCTCATGTAACAACTCAGCCAGCTACTCTTCTTATGTTACCACCAGTTTAGTTTGGTAAAGCACTGCATTTCTTTTGCAGCTGTGAAAATGTTTATGAATTAGCAGCACACAAAAGTGTAAAATTTCCTGACCAGATATCTTTACCGCACAGCTTTTTATGAATTGACCCCATTGTGCTGCTGATTCTGTGTTTCAGGAACGAGGTGCACAGTGTGTGGTGGTTATCTCTGTGACAGGGCACTTATACTACAGGACATATCAATCGCCAGATCACAAAAACGTGAGTATATCAGATCAGTGGATAGAATGGAATTGACAAAAAACTTCAAGAGGGAGCAGAAGAGGGGGTAATAAGGGCTATTTTACAGACAGAAAACTGAATCTCAAATTGGTATTACCCTATAATAATGGAATGTGGGCCCCACTCCAACCCTCTCTTCCCACAATCATTGATTCCACTCCAACACTGACCTGCACCAATCCTCACACCCTATCAAGCATCTTTATTGAAAGTGAACATAAACAGCACATGTTGACACTTCACTACAGTCATAACAGTGGGGTACTGAAGTGAAGAGTGAATATCAATTGAGTAAACAAAAGGATATGCAAATACGGTATATAAAAAATATATATATACAATCCTAAAATAATACAAAGTAACCATAGAGATACTGTAGCTGAGGTCATGAACATAAAAAATTCTATGAAAAATGTGCATCCATAAAGAGGAAGAAAAAAAGCAAAACATTTTGTATTTTAATAATTTCAGAGAGATCGGAAATTAATTTCCCCTGTCTATTGGTTAATGAAGGTCATGTGACCAAGAAGCACCAATGATGCTTTAGTTGTGTGGTTCAGTTCTTTTGGGTTCTACCACTTTTTTCTTGCTGCCATATTTGTGCCAGTGTTTTCTCACTGACGTGACAATCCATGACTTTTATTATCTCTGAACAAGGACTGGTCTTCCATAGGTGAAATTTTGCATCCGGCACTAAAGAGAGAGAGGTCTAAGTTCCTCTCTGTCATTGCTACCTGTAAGTCCACCATGGAGTTCCCTTGTACACCTCTTGTTGGGTTTCTGATAGGTGCTGTGGTTCTAGGAGGCTCTGTGCAGTCATACAGACATACAGTCACATAGTGCATTCAGTTGGTTTGGGTTATATACAGTATATTTATTTTCTGTGGTTCTTCACCCCTCAGATTATCCTCTCCTGCCTCTGGACATTGCAGTTCCTCAACACATTCAGTTTTGCATCTAATAGGATCCCATCACCACATGTAAGTATTTTCTGAAGGGAATGCATTCAGAACTTGGTGATCTAATTTAAAAGAAACTCTGGGCAAAAAATGCATGTTGTACTAACATACAGGATGAGTAAAGTAAAAACTGGAGAACAGTCAAAATACAAAATGCCTATAAATTCACTTGCTGTCATTGATCACAGAAGATATTGCAGGGGGTCCCCTCAGGGCCGGATTTACCATAAGGCACTGTAGGCTTGTGCCTACAGGCGCCTTATAGGATAAGCAGGTCCCCCAACCAAATGTCCCCTTTCACGGGACTCAGCCCGCTTCCTCAGGTCAATAAGACAGATAACCTTAACAATAGCCGTGCGGAGCTCGGGCGCATAGGATCTCGTGAAACGCGTTGTCTACAGTATAACCGTTTTTTTAATAAAGACTCCTTTTTCTACCCACGTGAGTCTTCTTTGGAGGTAAGAGACCTCCTCCTCATACCATATATATTTTTATTTACTTATTTTTATCCAATTTTATGAGTAAAATTATCTAGCTGTTACTATAACATACTTTTGGGCGCCTCCACCAACGTGCTTCACTTGTATACTCCACACCTCCTTGAGGTGTCATCCCTATCCCTGGGCGACATAATCTACCAGGAAACAGGACTAAAGGAGGAGAGCGACCACCCAGATCCAGAGGGTCCGGGATACAGAGCGGAGACGGTTATCTTTCCGCAGGCATTTACGGTGGTTGCAGGACTGCAACCTTCCTTTGTGAGTATATCTTATTCACAAATTTACACCTTTAATTTATACTAACAATACTGCACCATAAGGGCTCCCGTTCTCACCTTTCCTATAGGTCAAGGTTAACCCTCTCCATTGTGAAGGGAGCACCCGAGACCCACACAGATACACTATACTTACTAACAGGTTACATTGTGGGAGTTTGTATGTAAGTTAAATCCTGTGTTGCAACGTGGATAAATGTTTTACTTTTAGAAAGTTCGGGATTTGGACATACTGTATAGCCATAAACAATGTTTTTTTGGTTGCAACAACAAAAATGTATAATAACAAAAAAAGTACAGCATATTTTGTAAATGGGGACTTTGTATGTAAAAAAAATTGTAACTTGAGTCGTTTGTAAGTAGGGAACTGCCTGTAGTATTAATTCTGTGCCAGTCCATTGTGCTGTACATGTCATCAAACACTGATCTGTGCCGGAGAATCACACAAAACCAACAGGGGAGATTCATTTCTGGATCTCGATCCTTGACATGCTCTTCATTCATTCATTCTCAAGGAATTTGAGAAGTATTAGTGCTGTGATGTGGATCATATTGACTGCATAGTAATGAGTTATAATAAACACACTGCGTAAGTCCATTGAAGTCATAATAAACATTCAATTGAGTTATAATAAACACAATGCATAAATCCATTTAAAGAGAGTCTGAAGCGAGAATAAATCTCGCTTCAGACCTCATAGTTAGCAGGGGCTTGTGTGCCCCTGCTAAACCGCCGCTATCCCGCGGCTTAACGAGGGTCCCTTCACCTCCAAATACCTCTCCGTGCAGCGGGGGAGCGCTTCCTGGTTGGGGCAGGGCTAACCGCCGCAGCCCTGCCCCACGCGCGTCTGTCAGCGCGTATCTCCGCCTCTCCCCCGCCCCTCTCAGTCTTCCTTCAATGAGAGGGACGGGGGAGAGGCGGCGATGCGCCGCTGATAGACGCGACTGGAGGGAGGGCTGCAGCCGTTAGCCCTGCCTCCAGGAGCGACCAAGTCTGCGACCAAGTGTTGCAGTGGGGGCTTTGGGGGTGAAGGGACCCCCATTTAGCAGCGCAATAGCGGCGGTTTAGCAGGGGCACACATGCCCCTGCTAACTACGAGCTCTGAAGCGAGATTTATTCTCGCTTCAGAGTCTCTTTAAGTATATGGGCATGAGAAAATGCACAAATGGATTAAAGCCTATTAGCATCAGAAAGTTATATTTTCGTGAAATTAGTTTTTGTGAAATTGTGCATCATAATTATGACTACGTGTGAAATTAGTTTCCCAATTGTCTGAAATTTCGCTTTACAATTTCACTTCGTAATTCCAAATTTCATTGTGAAATTACTACTATGTGGAACTTAAACTTGCCACTAATCACCAGATAATATTTGAATAATTTATTGGTGTGGCATATTAAATTATATAACATCACAACAGGCTTAAAAAACGTAAATAATAAACAATAAAAAACACAGCGTAGCATACCCTTTCCTTACAAGCTTTATAAACCCCTTACCACTCATGCAGGCAGTTTTTTCAAGGAAGGCAGAACAGTGAGTGCTGAGCTCCATCCCCTAAACCAGGGGTCCCCAAACGTTTTGAGTTGAGGGCCGGGTCAACATACTTCCGACTGCTGGGGGTCCGGATTATACATAAAATTATGTAGATGTCTTTGCGGGCCAGACAGTGAAGCATACCCAGCTGACAAGCTGCAGTCCAATTGGACAGCAGTGTCACCTGATGTGGAATTTGATTGGAAACCAGCAAATTACTGCTTTCTGGCTTCCATGTGGTTAGATATGCGGACCACCAGATGTAGCTGACCGCATCTATAAGTAATACATTTTGTGTGGGGGGGCGGGTAAAAAAGCCTCAGGGGGCCACATTCGGCCCGCGGGCCTAAGTTTGAGGACCACAGCCTTAAACAATGTGAGTCGCGTCATGGTCACACACCACCTGGGATCCCTCATCCCAACACACATCACATTCACAGCAGCTGCAGGCAATGTGTAATGTGCAAGTTGCTTGCTGCTGCTGTGAATGTGATGTGTATTTGTACACTGTCCTGTGGCTCCGCTAGGTTCCCTCATCCCCCATATGTTCTACAGAAAGTCCTTGGAATCAGATCCCATCCAGCCCGTCCTTCCCAACACCTCTAACCTATCAGAGGTGTAGAGGGGCGGGAGTTCTTGCCAAGGAGGTATGAATTGCAAGTGCGGGGGATGATGAAGAGGACGGATGGCACCAGAAATAACATCACTTCACCATGTCAAGAAATGAAACTGGCAACTGCAGGTGCCTACTGGTGAGGACTGTGATGGTGAGAGGAGCTTGGAGAAATTTGCAGCAGTGAGAGAGAGGTAGAAAACGAGTAGAGGAGGTGCACTCCAATGGTGTGTTAACCTTTTTTATTCCTTAAAGTGAACCTCCGGACTGAAAATCTACTCAGCAGAACTGAAAAGGCTTCATGTTTCTTTAACGGTTTCACAGCATCAGAACATTGTTTTTCTTACCAAAGCATCATTTTAGCTGCATTTTTAGCTAAGCTCCACCCATCAAAGAAAACTGCCTGGGCTTTTTTTTCTCTGATGCTTTGCAAAGCATGATGGGATTTCCTATGTTGTTATTCACGTTGCCTAGCAACTGGGTGGGGTGATCAGCACACAGGACAGTTGAAACTGTGTCTCATGCTCCCTGTCACCTTCTTTCAACCAAAAAGATGGCTGCCCTCATGAAATCATATTTTTGCCTGTTCTTTTAAACCAGGGTGGGTAAGAGATTTTATTACCTATCTATTTTAATTAACATAACTAATGTAACTTAAAGGAATACTATCGATTCACATATTTTTTTCAATTGACACAGGAATTGTTTGGCAAGTGCGGCTAAGTACTGGTGTATACATTTTAGTAGCAACTTCTTTGTTTACTGTTATCAAAATACATTCAAACTTTGCTGACGCCAAAACTGACGGCTGGCTGAGCCATGAGGAGAGGGGAAATTCCCCTCACACTTGATCAGTTAACTCTATGTGTAGCTCTGTGTGTGACAGAGAGAGACAGGACACAGGAGCTGCAGCTGTTGGGAGCTCTGTTTCTGACTGAAGTGTCTGAAGAGAGCAGAGGAAATGTAACTAATTGTCACAGCTTTTCATACTGTTTTTGCTTTCAGAGTTTGATATGTTTGATATTTGCTTTCTGTAGTCTGATATGCAATTCTGGCTGTGCATTGAAGCAGGCACCCCTTCTGCAATTGATTTGTCCCAATATAGCTAAATCCTACCCTCAAATTACAGTAAAAGTAGGAAAATGTTTACACAGGTACTTAGACATTATTTGCACTCTGTCATTTTAGAACAGTAAAAGTAGGAAAATGTTTACACAGGTACTTAGACATTATTTGCACTCTGTCATTTTAGAACACTTGGGTATCGATAGTATTCCTTTAATGACAGTATGTTTAGGCTGAAGTTCCTCTTTAAAAAACACATAAGTTACACTTACAATTAGTGTGAAGTAAATAACGCGTATCAAGCCGTCAGTGAGACCTCTCTAAGCCCCCGAGCTTGATCAGAGCTGGTGGAGCGATAGTCACGCCGAGGGAGCTGAGGTGGGTGAAGCCTGGCTACATGCATGCAGTCTGACATCACTCAGCGTGACCTGACGAAGGCGTGGTTAAGCACCAAAATGCTTAGGGACTACAGGCAGCACACATGTAGCCAGGCTCTGCCCACCCTATCTCCCTCCAATGCTTTCGCAGCTCATGCCTCTAGCTGTCCTCAGAGGATCTTACAATTTAATCCCTGTCATCATGTCACTAGCTGTCCTCAGAGGATTTTACAATCTAATCCCTGCCATCGTGCCACTAGCTGTCCTCAGAGGAACTTACAATCTAATCCCTGCCATCATTTCACTAGCTGTTCTCAGAGGAGCTAACAATCTGATCACTTCCATCATGTCACAAACCACAGAGGAGATAACAATTTTATCCCTTCTGTCATGTCATTAGCTGTCCTCAGATGATTTTACCTATCTTATCCATGTCATCATGTCACTAACTGTCACCAGAAGAGCTTACAGTCTAATCCATCCCTGCCATCATGTCACTAACTGTCCTCAATGGATTTTACCAAAAATATTCCTGCTGTCATGTCACTCGCTGTTCTCAGAACAGTTTGCTGTCTAATCCATGCCTGCTGTCTCTGCCGTGCTGTGCCCATGGTGCCCCCGTTGACAGGGCAAGTAGTGCCCGTCATGCCAATTTCTAGGGGTGGAAGAAACAGGGCATTGCCTGGGGAGCAGCGGCAGGAACTGAGGTAGAGGAAGAAAGAAAGCAATGCAAGTGGGTCGGGGGCATGCAGAGTGCATATAGAAGCTTTCTATCACCTCCTGGGATCCACGTGCAATATGTCCTTCCTCTTTGTTGGTCCTGGGAATCCCCATATCATGGTAACAGTGAACTCTGTGATGACATCTGCCCACCCATTGTACACCACCTGCCATTCCCTGGTTGCCTTAAATGCTGGCTCTCTGGCAGCCGTAATAGGGGGGGTATCTCTGGCTGCCTTAATGTGGGGAGCTTTCTGGCTGCCATAATGGGGGGGGGGGCTCGCTGGCACCCTTAATGGGAGGTTCTCTGGCTGCCTTAATGGGGGGAGGCTCTATGGTTACCTTAAGAAGGGGCATTCCACTCATCCCCAGCATTTTCCCCCACATGCCCCCAGCGTTTCCGCCAACATGCCCATCCCACCTGTTCCTAGCGCTTCTCCCACCCACACCAATCCATCTCACTCTCTCCCTCCCATCCATCCAACCAACATCCATCGTTTCTCCTTCTTACCCAACCCACCAGCACCCAGTGTTTCTCCCACCCAGCATTTCACCCACCCACCCCACCAGCACCCAGTGTTTCTCCAACACACATCACCAACACCCAGCGAGGGGAACATACATTTTGTCTGAGGTAACCTTTGCTGCATTTAATATGTGGAGTAATATTTCTGCATTTCACATACATCGGAGGTAACTTGTACTCTATTGCATGTGTTGGCGGTAAAGTTTGCTACATTTTATGTGTCGGAGGTAACGTTTGGTGCATTACAAGTGTTGTAGGTATCTTGTGCTGTATTTCATGATTACTTAATATTCTGCTAATACATGAATCAAAAGAAACTCAATTGCAGGAAAATTGATATATTTCACAGCATTACCGTCGGCCAGACCAGCAACACTGCCAGCCAACCCAGCACAAATCACTGCCAGGCCAGCCAGCACAGCAACCAGGCCAACACAGAAGTCTGGTAAGGAGACACTCTGCCTATTATTCTGAAATGCTGCCTATTTATGATTTTTCTACGTGGAAAACTCACCTGCCGCACTGTGAATGTTGCTATAGAGGTTGCACTGCAGTGAGGCAATCACCCATTATGCCACACCGCACCACACCACACCACCGGATTATGCTGTGGATTCTATGTTTCAGGCTCGAGGTGTACAGTACGTGGTGGAAATAACTCTGACGGGGACAACATGCTACAGAACCTATCGATCACCAGATTCCAGAAACGTGAGTATATCCCATCTACAAACAGAATGGAAGAGACAAAAAAATATACAAGAAAGGGGAGAAGAGGGATAATAAGGTCTAATTTTCAGACAGAAAACTGCCTTTCAAGTCACTGTTATTACCCTAAAATAATAGAATGCGGAGCCCCTCCCCCTCCTCACAATCATTACCTCCAACACTGACCTCCACCCAGGGCTGAAATACCCAACTCAGCCACACAAACCTTTTTGTCTTTTCAGAGAGTACATAATGTAAGCTTCAAAAAATGAGCAGCTAGAAAAATGAGCTCCACTTACTTCCTCCAGCCGCTATGTCCCTCGCCACAGCTCCTGTGTCCCAGGATCCCCTCTGTTTCAGATGTCGACCTCGCCAGGTCGCCCTGTACTGCGCCTGTGGGAACGCAGCTGTCTATCGCGCTCACGTGGTCTGTAGTGTTCTGCACCAGGACACCGGAGCTGTGGCGCGAGACATAGCGGCTGCCAGAGGCTGGAGGAAGCCCTGGGTAAGTAGAGTAGTAGCCCATATATGTATATATTTATTTATTTATTTATATTTATCTGTTTGCTTGGTCAGCAGCTCTAATTTCTGTGCAGAGTGCTGACACAGGATTGTGACGTGTGGGGCAGGCTGGTAGGCCAATCAGGGAGGCTGGAGTGTGCGGAGAAAGGAGGTGTGCACGCATACATATTGACACGTGCACTCCTCTTGGTTGCTGGGCAACCGTGACGTGAGGCAACGGTGCGTGAGAGGGGAGCGCTCTTGCAGGCAATGTGAAGAGGTGTGCTTGCGCGGGAGACCGTTGAGGCAAAGAACTGGTTTTAACTAGTTTTACCTCAGGTTTGCAGTCTGGCGGTGGCGAAGGAAGGGAGAGGACGAAGCGCAGAGCAGCCGAGAGGCAACAGGACCCAGAGCGGCCGAGAGACCATCCGGATCCCGGGAAAAACTGCATTGTGGAAAATAGCTGTTTACAGCTGTTTCCAACTGCCAAAAACCATGCAGCAGCTACATCACCTGCCAACGTACTTTTCTTGTTTCTTGTGGGAGGGGTTTCACTACAATATCAGTCATACAGCGCCCCCTGATGCTTTGTTTGTGAAAAGGACTAGATTTCTCATGCAAAAGGGGGTATCAGCTACTGATTAGGATAAAGTTCAATTCTTGGTCAGAGTTTCTCTTTAAGGAGCACTGGCCCTTTAGTAGTCAGTGGCAAACAGTTGCATGCTGGGGGTTCTTTTTATCTATAATATATTCCTCCTCTTTCATTTATTTCCCTGCCTAGCTGCTTATCTTAATCAAGATCCTCTGCTCACTTGTGTTTACAAGCAAGGCTGAGGTGACTCAGCGATTGGAGGAGAAAAGAAAAAAAAAGTAAAGGGCAGAAATGACATCAGGATTTAGCCTAAACTGTGGGCAAAAGACATGGTTCCCACTAGGAACAGAATTCTCTTCATTTACTATATAACATTCACTGAAATCAAAATGTGGGCAGTACAATACATGTGTTATGTAAGTAGATCAAGTATTTATCTACTTATATCTGTGTTTTTTTCCCCTGGCATAGTATCCTGCTTTAAAGGGACTCCGAGCAGTGCAGAAACTATGGGAAGATGCATATCATTTTAAAGCTCTCTTTCTCCTCTTTCCAATGATATATAAACCGCCACCCTACGCCTTTTAGTTTTTGCTATTTTCGCGATTGAAATTGCCACGGCCGCGATTTCGATCACGAAAATAGAGAAAACTAAAAGGCGTAGGGCGACGATTTAGAGGTCATCAGAAAGAGGAGAAAGAGAGATTTAAAATGATATCCATCTTTCCATAGTTACATTGTATTACACAGGACGACTTTTTCTGCTAAATGGAGCTGCTGACTTTGAGAAAAAGTCGCCCTGTGTAATACAATGTAACTATGGAAAGATGGATATCATTTTAAAGCTCTTTTTCTCCTCGTTCTGGCGACACCTAAATCGTTGCCCTACGCCTTTTAGTTTTCTCTATTTTCGCAATCGAAATCACGGCAGCGGCAATTTCAATCGCGAAAATAGAGAAAACTAAAAGGCGTAGGGCGACGATTTAGAGGTCATCAGAAAGAGGAGAAAGAGAGCTTTAAAATGATATGCATCTTTCCATAGTTTCTGCACTGCTCGGAGTCCCTTTAAAGGTCAGTAACATTGTTCAGGAAAGCTGTGTTATCAACAGTTATCACGTCCAATGATCATCTGTGCTAAAGTGATGTAATGATTCGCCTGCCAGTCCTATAAACTTTTTCCTGTGGTGATCTGAACATCTGTCACTTCAGTTTTTTGTGAACGGTGAAGAGATAAGGTCGCATTATGTAGAGGCTTATCCACAGATATCCTTTTGGTTCCAATGTTGTTCCCTTCTACCAACTTCTCTTAAAGAGTTATAAGCCGCCTGCCAGATAAATTGTACATGCCAGAGAGTAAAAGTTATGTATATATTTTGTGCCTTTGAAAAAGATAAATCTGCTCTAATGCTCCACATTCCCAACATTTGTATATATCTCTATAACCAGAGCTGGGACAAGGTCCTCCAGCACCCAAGGCTGAGACACCAAAGTGCGCCCCTCCATCCCCCCACCCCAGCCATCACACACTGATTGCTATTAGACTAAGAAGCGCCACAGGCCCCACAACCTCCCCAACACCTTAATATCTAGTTATCTGGCTTTCAGTCACTGCCATGTATCCCCTTTTCTTATTTCTTTCTGCTTCAAACACAATTAGGAATGACAGCTGAATGAATTGTGCGCCCCCTCCTACACTGCGCCCTGAGGCTGGAGCCTCTCCAGCCTATGCCTCGGCCCGGCCCTGTCTATAACTGATTTCTGACCAGCTAATAGATCTACTTACTATAAATGCTCTCTCATAAGGATTCTCTGTGGAAAAAAAGAGAACTGTTAATAAAGGATCTTATCAGTACCAATAGGAGTAATTGGTTGCTTACCTGTTAATTAGTCCGGATTAGGAGACTTCAGTTACCCGTGGAAGAGAAAAAGAAACTGTTATTAGCAAAAGTATTTCTTAAAAAAAATAATAGTCCTGTCTAAGGCCCCGTTCACACTTGCGGTTCTCTGCCAAACGGACCGGATGACCTGACCGGATCCGGACCGGATCCGGATCGGAACCGTACGGTTCTGATCCGGATCCGATCCGGATCCGGTCAGGTTGCATCAGGTGTACATCAGGATGCGATCCGGATCCGTTTGGCAAAAGAGAGTAGAAATAAAATAAAAATGTTGGGGTCTGGGAGGTCAGCAGAAGGTGGACCTGTGGAATCAGGCCCTCCGCTGTTTAAAACTCACCTCCACCTCCGACATACTGCCAACATCTCCAGCACGTTAAAAGTCACTGCTGCTCCACTCCAAAATGCTTGCCCATGTGTCCCCATCCAAAATCGCCGCTACAATACGCATAGGAAGTGGGGTAGAACGTCCGGTTTTTATAGCCAGTGTGTTGTGCGCTCTCCGTTTCTCATTGGTTTCTATTGGCCGGATGCAACAGTCCGGCTCCGCTCCGGATACGTCAGCCGGAGGAGCCGGACCAAAAAATAGCGCATGTTGGGTCTTACGCCGGGGTCCGGCTCCGGTCCGGACGGAACGGACGCATGTGAACGGACGCATAGACTTTCATTGCTATGCCGTGCGTCCGTTCCGTCCGTTCCGCATGCGGTCCGGCTCCGGCACGGCGATTCCGGACGGCGACCGCCAATGTGAACCGGGCCTAACAGATATAAAGTTCACCTTGCTGCTGATTCCTTGGAGGAGATCCTCTGAAACAGAGAGAGTGACAAAATGAGTTAGACCTCTTTGATTTGATTTTATTTCTTTTTATTATTTTATTTATTCTTTTGTTTATTTGGTTACAGGTAGTGCCACTCCCCGGGTTACGTACACCCGACTTACGAATGACCCGCACATACGAACGCCTGCCGACCCGCCGCGATGACGTCACGCCGCCGGGGACTACCTCTTGTGCCGCCTTTCCTAATGCAAAGTATGCGCAGCGAAAGGCGCAACAAGTCTCACCTGCTTCCACGGCATCTCCGGGCCAATCAGCGCTGTCCTCTCTTCCCTCAATGTTCCTCCTGGTGGCTTCACTAGCGTCGTGTAATGACGCAATCAGAAAGAGACCCCTTGGCTCCTACTGATTGCATCATTACGCGAAGCTAGTGAAGCCACTGGGAGGAACATTGAGGGGTGAGAGGACAGCGCTGATTTGCCCGGAGACGCAGTGGAAGCAGGTGAGACTTGTTGCGCCTTCCACTGCGCATACTTTGCATTAGGGAGCACAGAGGGGGTCACCAGAGACAGAGGGGGCCACCAGAGACACAGAGGAGGGCACCAAGGACACAGAGGGGGCCACCAGAGACACAGAGGGGGGACACTGGAAGCACAGGGGACAGAGAAGGCACAGCGTCCCGACTTAAGGATGGATTCAGGTTAAGAACGAGCCTACAGTCCCTATCTGGTTCGTTATCCGGGGACTACCTGTATTTTTCTTAATTTATTTTATTTTTTTATTTAGTTCTTAATTTTCTGGTTCTGAACACTCCATCTGATAGAGGAGTACAAAGTATGGTGGAACCTGAGAGAAAGAATGAAATGTACAAATTCAAAGCTACTTCCAACAGATCTGACTAAGAAATATACCTGCATATCTAGTTTAATTCAGAAAAGTTCACTGAGTACAATAACTTGGACTTGATCACAAGGAACAGAGAACTGTTAGAACGTAATTGCTAAGTGAAACTTTACTGCCTAAAATTTTACAGTCATGTCAGTTAATAAGAGTGTTTGAGAATTATTTAGTCAGACCTCATGCACGGTAACAAAGCAAAATAAGTAGTCAGAGTTGTTACTTACCTTCTGCCTTAGTTACTAATACATTTTAAGTTTCCAGGTTGCTGAAGGATATTGATTACGTTAGCCTAACTTACTTGCTTTCTAGCCGCGCAGCCACTACTCCCGGGTCTATGAAGAAATAGAGATGTAAAGAATTTTATGTATATTGTATAAGTCAACTGTATGATTTGTTGAGAATTCTTTGGTAAAAAGAGAAAATTGAGAAGATTCTGAAATGTGGACCAATTTTTGGTCACAATAAATTATTACTTCTCTACCGTCAACTGTCAGTGTCTGGTGTACTCCTCCTAGCTGAGTAGAAAGCAACAAACAGGTTAGAGAGTTCGTATTTTTTTAGCTGCTAGGATGTTTCCTTTAAAGAGAACCCGAGGTGGGTTTGAAGAATATTATCTGCATACAGAGGCTGGATCTGCCTTTACAGCCCAGCCTCTGTTGCTATCCCAAACCCCCCTAAGGTCCCCCTGCACTGTGCAATCCCTCATAAATCACAGCCACGCTGCTGACAAACAGCTTGTCAGAGCTGGCCGTGTTTATCTCTATAGTGTCAGTCTGCTGCTCTCCTCGCCTCCTGCAGAACTCCTGTCCCGCCTGCATCCCTTCCCTCCCTGCTGATTGGAGGGAAGGGATGGGGGCAGGGACCGGAGCTATGCAGGAGGCGGGGGAGCAGCTGAGACTGACACTACAGATGTAAACACAGCCTCACAGCACGGCTGTGATTTATGAGGGATTGCAGAGTGCAGGGGGACCTTAGTGGGGTTGGGGATAGCAACAGAGGCTGGGCTGTATAGGCAGATCCAGCCTCTGTATGCAGATAACATTCTTTAAACACACCTCGGGTTCTCTTTAAGGGTTAGGCACTATTGGGGAAAAGGGGGAGTCTTAGGGCTAGGCACCACTGGGGGGTTCTTAGGGTTAGGCACCACCAGAGAAGGGGGGGTTTGGGTTAGGCACCAGGGGGGAGGGGGGGGGGGGCAGGGGTTAGGGCTAATCACCACCAGGGGGTCTCAGGTTTAGGCATCAGTAGAGGGAGGGTTCTGTGTGAGAGTAGGGTTAGGTTTAGTAAAATATTGGTAAATACAGTATTACCGATATTCTACTATCCAAATTCAGTAGTAGAATATTGCTAATTTTAGCAATAGTCTACTAGCGGCAAACACTGCACCCTTTTTTCAGGCACCTTTTCATGTATGCCCAGAGACCCCCTAAGTGATGTATCTCTGTGACTTTGATGTGGGGTCTTCTCTGTTTGGCCACCATGTTGACAGCCACTATATTGGAATATCAAACTATTTAATCCCTCATGTGCCATGGTTTCCTTATCTATCTGTGAATGGCATCTGATCGAGGTGGACTGGCAACTGTCTTAACAGTCACAACAGACCCCATACAAATAACGTCAATTGAAACTTGGAATGGCTGTGTCAGAAAAGGTGAGGTGGGATGGATCTGTGGGGTGGGGGGGGGGGGGATCAGGTGGGTCTCTTGCCCCAGGTGCAGTTTGTTGAATTCTTAAAAAGGCGGCAAAATTTCGATGTGGAATGGCAGTTTAGGCACCAAAACCTGACCTTTAGGCGCCAAAACCTGACCTTGCCCCAGGCGCAACTTGGTCTAGATCCGTCCCTGGGAGTAATATAGGTGTGATGCAGGGGTGTAACTATAAATCACTGGGCTACCCTGCAAAACTTTGGATGGGGCCCCATCACTACAGCACACAGCACTTGGGGAGGGCTGGGGGTAGAACAACGCTGTACACAAGACCCTGCTGAACTCTGAATAGGGACTGTCTACAAATCTTTGTCTGCAAAACGTTGTATGATTCCTTATCAGTGGCTGAGCAAAGGCAGCCATTAGAACAATTGTACAGAGAGCACAAAGCTTTTTTCTCTCCTTAGTTGTCAGCCTCTCAGGATAGCGCCCCCTGTGGCTTCTGGGCCCTCCTGCGGCTGCATCCCATGCAGGGTCTATTGTTACGCCCCTGGTGTGATGCATGTCATGTGACTGCACAGCATGTCTGTATGAATTATGATCACATTATCAAGACAATGTCAGTGCTGCGTAGATTTGTTTTTCTATTGATGTGAAGCTGACTTTAACTAGGCAAAGGTGGCCAACAATGAAACCAGTGTTCCCTATTTTGGGCAATGGATATTATTTTTTTAATTTTAGTTAACACTAATAATTTGCATCATGCTCATTTATAGAGATGTTACAGAGCTATTCGGTGATATGTTAATTTTTTTTTAATGTTAATTTTATTCAGTTTTAAACTGGGCCAATAAAAAAATCAGCTCCATCTGTATTTGGTTGGTTCAGGTTTCAACTTAAAAAATGAATGAATTAAACAAAAAAAATTCTGTTTTCAAGTTGTTTACATGGTTTTTGAAGGCTCTTTGCAGTAATACAGACATACAGTCACATTATGCATTTGTGTCATTTGGGTTGTGTAACAAACTTACCTGGTGTTGTCTCTGGAGGCTGTTTTGAGCAGCTGGAGGAAGCTTCCTCTTCCTCTTTGGTTGGTCGCATCTCTGGCTCCCCTGTAGAGGTGAGTCAGCATGTTCACATCCCCGGCTTCCCTGTAGATGTGGGTCAGCGTGTTGTTTCTGGCAGTCTCCCTAGGAGGACGCACATAGCTCAGAACTGCCTTTATAGATTAAGGAGGCGTGTCTGAAGTGTGTCAGCTGATTCCTGCGGTCATATGACACTTGCTGCAGGGATGTTGCTGATTGGTCTGATTTTCCTGGGGGCCTGGATTGTACGCTATTCCTGCTATATAAACCCCGGGCATTCAGTTACTCGCTGTCAGTTATAGCAATCAGGTCACTGAGCGCTGGACCTTGCTCTGCTTCTGAGTCTAGTTAAAGTTCTGCTGAGATAGATATATATATGCAGTGTTTGTGATATATATCTATCCTTAGTTAGTATTGTATATTGTACTATTGTGATTGTTTTTCTGTGTATGACCGGGCAAGCCCTCCACTTTGATTAAAGTCTCATCCCCCTGTACTACAGTCATCTGATCCTCAATATTGACCCCGGCTAGTGTTGGGCGAACATCTAGATGTTCGGGTTCGGGCCGAACAGGCCGAACATGGCCGCGATGTTCGGGTGTTCGACCCGAACTCCGAACATAATGGAAGTCAATGGGGACCCGAACTTTTGTGCTTTGTAAAGCCTCCTTACATGCTACATACCCCAATTTACAGGGTATGTGCACCTTTGGAGTGGGTACAAGAGGAAAAAAAAATTTAGCAAAAAGAGCTTATAGTTTTTGAGAAAATCGACTTTAAAGTTTCAAAGGGAAAACTGTCTTTTAAATGCGGGAAATGTCTGTTTTCTTTGCACAGGTAACATGCTTTTTGTCAGCATGCAGTCATAAATGTAATACATATAAGAGGTTCCAGGAAAAGGGACCGGTAACGCTAACCCAGCAGCAGCACACGTGATGGAACAGGAGGAGGGTGGCGCAGGAGGAGAAGGCCACGCTTTGAGACACAACAACCCAGGCCTTGCATGAGGACAAGAAGCGTGCGGATAGCAATTTGCATTTTGTCGCCATGCAGTCATAAATGTAATACAGATGAGAGGTTCAATAAACAGGGACCGGAAACGCTAACCCATCACAGATGTTCATTGTTCATGTTACTTGGTTGGGGTCCGGGAGTGTTGCGTAGTCGTTTCCAATCCAGGATTGATTCATTTTAATTTGAGTCAGACGGTCTGCATTTTCTGTGGAGAGGCGGATACGCCGCCGATCTGTGACGATGCCTCCGGCAGCACTGAAACAGCGTTCCGACATAACGCTGGCTGCCGGGCAAGCCAGCACCTCTATTGCGTACATTGCCAGTTTGTGCCAGGTGTCTAGCTTCGATACCCAATAGTTGAAGGGTGCAGATGGATTGTTCAACACAGCTACGCCATCTGACATGTAGTCCTTGACCATCTTCTCCAGGCGATCGGTGTTGGAGGTGGATCTGCACGCTTGCTGTTCTGTGTGCTGCTGCATGGGTGTCAGAAAATTTTCCCACTCCAAGGACACTGCCGATACCATTCCCTTTTGGGCACTAGCTACGGCTTGTGTTGTTTGCTGCCCTCCTGGTCGTCCTGGGTTTGCGGAAGTCAGTCTGTCGGCATACAACTGGCTAGAGGAGGGGGAGGATGTCAATCTCCTCTCTAAAGTCTCCACAAGGGCCTGCTGGTATTCTTCCATTTTGACCTGTCTGGCTCTTTCTTTAAGCAGTTTTGGAACATTGTGTTTGTACCGTGGATCCAGAAGGGTATAAACCCAGTAATTGGTGTTGTCCAGAATGCGCACAATGCGTGGGTCGCGTTCAATGCAGTCCTAGGCCGAAGAGGTCATAGCCTAGGGTCACAAAACCTGTTTATTGGGCAATTTCAATGGTGGCGAGTCTGACGTACATAAATCGCAGCAATGGCCGTTAGCAACGTCTGAATCTCACGAAATGTCTCATGCAGTTAGAAGACATATTGTTAGACTTGGGCTCCAAAGATGGGTTCCCTACATCTCTGCAAACCAGAGTTACAGGGCTCCAAATTTGGTAAAATCCCCCATAGGCTTTCATTGGGCCTCCTATTTACAGTTCCAAAATCTCACATCTTTTCAAAGGGCAATTACTCAGCAGTGGCAAATTTTCTAGCATTGTAGGGACCCTTAGGGGGAACATGACTGGTGAGTTTCGGGCCCCTAGGCCAAAGAGGTCATAGCCTAGGGTCACAAAAACCTGTTTATTTGGGCTATTTCAATGGTAGTGATGGTGACGTACATAAATCGCAGCAATGGCCGTTAGCAAAGTCTGAATCTCACGAAATGTCTCATGCAGGTAGAAGACATATTGTTAGACTTGGATTCCAAAGATGGGGTCCCTACATCTCTGCAAACCAGAGTTACAGGGGTCCAAAATTGGTAAAATCCCCCATAGGATTTCATTGCCTCCCTATTTCACTTTCCAAAATCTCACATCTTTTCAAAGGGCAATGGCTCAGCAGTACCAAATTTTCTAGCATTGTAGGGACCCTTAGGGGGAACATGACTGGTGAGTTTCGGGCCCCTAGGCCGAAGAGGTCATAGCCTAGGGTCACAAAAACCTGTTTATTTGGGCTATTTCAATGGTAGTGATGGTGACGTACATAAATCGCAGCAATGGCCGTTAGCAACGTCTGAATCTCACGAAATGTCTCATGCAGGTAGAAGACATACTGTTAGACTTGGATTCCAAAGATGGGGTCCCTACATCTCTGCAAACCAGAGTTACAGGGGTCCAAAATTGGTAAAATCCCCCATAGGATTTCATTGCCTCCCTATTTCACTTTCCAAAATCTCACATCTTTTCAAAGGGCAATGGCTCAGCAGTACCAAATTTTCTAGCATTGTAGGGACCCTTAGGGGGAACATGACTGGTGAGTTTCGGGCCCCTAGGCCGAAGAGGTCATAGCCTAGGGTCACAAAAACCTGTTTATTTGGGCTATTTCAATGGTAGTGATGGTGACGTACATAAATCGCAGCAATGGCCGTTAGCAACGTCTGAATCTCACGAAATGTCTCATGCAGGTAGAAGACATATTGTTAGACTTGGATTCCAAAGATGGGGTCCCTACATCTCTGCAAACCAGAGTTACAGGGGTCCAAAATTGGTAAAATCCCCCATAGGATTTCATTGCCTCCCTATTTCACTTTCCAAAATCTCACATCTTTTCAAAGGGCAATGGCTCAGCAGTACCAAATTTTCTAGCATTGTAGGGACCCTTAGGGGGAACATGACTGGTGAGTTTCGGGCCCCTAGGCCGAAGAGGTCATAGCCTAGGGTCACAAAAACCTGTTTATTTGGGCTATTTCAATGGTAGTGATGGTGACGTACATAAATCGCAGCAATGGCCGTTAGCAAAGTCTGAATCTCACGAAATGTCTCATGCAGGTAGAAGACATATTGTTAGACTTGGATTCCAAAGATGGGGTCCCTACATCTCTGCAAACTAGAGTTACAGGGGTCCAAAATTGGTAAAATCCCCCATAGGCTTTCATTGGGCCTCCTATTTACCGTTCCAAAATCTCACACCATTTCAAAGGGCAATGGCTCAGCAGTGGCAAAACTCACCAGTCATGATCCCCCTAAGGGTCCCTACAATGCTAGAAAATTTGGTACTGCTGAGCCATTGCCCTTTGAAAAGATGTGAGATTTTGGAAAGTGAAATAGGGAGGCAATGAAATCCTATGGGGGATTTTACCAATTTTGGACCCCTGTAACTCTGGTTTGCAGAGATGTAGGGACCCCATCTTTGGAATCCAAGTCTAACAATATGTCTTCTACCTGCATGAGACATTTCGTGAGATTCAGACTTTGCTAACGGCCATTGCTGCGATTTATGTACGTCACCATCACTACCATTGAAATAGCCCAAATAAACAGGTTTTTGTGACCCTAGGCTATAACCTCTTCGGCCTAGGGGCCCGAAACTCACCAGTCATGTTCCCCCTAAGGGTCCCTACAATGCTAGAAAATTTGGTACTGCTGAGCCATTGCCCTTTGAAAAGATGTAAAATTTTGGAAAGTGAAATAGGGAGGCAATGAAATCCTATGGGGGATTTTACCAATTTTGGACCCCTGTAACTCTGGTTTGCAGAGATGTAGGGACCCCATCTTTGGAATCCAAGTCTAACAATATGTCTTCTACCTGCATGAGACATTTCGTGAGATTCTGACTTTGCTAACGGCCATTGCTGCGATTTATGTACGTCACCATCACTACCATTGAAATAGCCCAAATAAACAGGTTTTTGTGACCCTAGGCTATGACCTCTTTGGCCTAGGGGCCCGAAACTCACCAGTCATGTTCCCCCTAAGGGTCCCTACAATGCTAGAAAATTTGGTACTGCTGAGCCATTGCCCTTTGAAAAGATGTGAGATTTTGGAAAGTGAAATAGGGAGGCAATGAAATCCTATGGGGGATTTTACCAATTTTGGACCCCTGTAACTCTGGTTTGCAGAGATGTAGGGACCCCATCTTTGGAATCCAAGTCTAACAATATGTCTTCTACCTGCATGAGACATTTCGTGAGATTCAGATGTTGCTAACGGCCATGGCTGAGATTTATGTACACCACCATCACTACCATTGAAATAGCCCAAATAAACAGGTTTTTGTGACCCTAGGCTATGACCTCTTCGGCCTAGGGGCCCGAAACTCACCAGTCATGTTCCCCCTAAGGGTCCCTACAATGCTAGAAAATTTGGTGCTGCTGAGCCATTGCCCTTTGAAAAGATGTGAGATTTTGGAAAGTGAAATAGGGAGGCAATGAAATCCTATGGGGGATTTTACCAATTTTGGACCCCTGTAACTCTGGTTTGCAGAGATGTAGGGACCCCATCTTTGGAATCCAAGTCTAACAATATGTCTTCTACCTGCATGAGACATTTCGTGAGATTCAGACTTTGCTAACGGCCATTGCTGCGATTTATGTACGTCACCATCACTACCATTGAAATAGCCCAAATAAACAGGTTTTTGTGACCCTAGGCTATGACTTCTTTGGCCTAGGGGCCCGAAACTCACCAGTCATGTTCCCCCTAAGGGTCCCTACAATGCTAGAAAATTTGCCACTGCTGAGTAATTGCCCTTTGAAAAGATGTGAGATTTTGGAACTGTAAATAGGAGGCCCAATGAAAGCCTATGGGGGATTTTACCAAATTTGGAGCCCTGTAACTCTGGTTTGCAGAGATGTAGGGAACCCATCTTTGGAGCCCAAGTCTAACAATATGTCTTCTAACTGCATGAGACATTTCGTGAGATTCAGACGTTGCTAACGGCCATTGCTGCGATTTATGTACGTCAGACTCGCCACCATTGAAATTGCCCAATAAACAGGTTTTGTGACCCTAGGCTATGACCTCTTCGGCCTAGGACTGCATTGAACGCGACCCACGCATTGTGCGCATTCTGGACAACACCAATTACTGGGTTTATACCCTTCTGGATCCACGGTACAAACACAATGTTCCAAAACTGCTTGAAGAAAGAGCCAGACAGGTCAAAATGGAAGAATACCAGCAGGCCCTTGTGGAGACTTTAGAGAGGAGATTGACATCCTCCCCCTCCTCTAGCCAGTTGTATGCCGACAGACTGACTTCCGCAAACCCAGGACGACCAGGAGGGCAGCAAACAACACAAGCCGTAGCTAGTGCCCAAAAGGGAATGGTATCGGCAGTGTCCTTGGAGTGGGAAAATTTTCTGACACCCATGCAGCAGCACACAGAACAGCAAGCGTGCAGATCCACCTCCAACACCGATCGCCTGGAGAAGATGGTCAAGGACTACATGTCAGATGGCGTAGCTGTGTTGAACAATCCATCTGCACCCTTCAACTATTGGGTATCGAAGCTAGACACCTGGCACAAACTGGCAATGTACGCAATAGAGGTGCTGGCTTGCCCGGCAGCCAGCGTTATGTCGGAACGCTGTTTCAGTGCTGCCGGAGGCATCGTCACAGATCGGCGGCGTATCCGCCTCTCCACAGAAAATGCAGACCGTCTGACTCAAATTAAAATGAATCAATCCTGGATTGGAAACGACTACGCAACACTCCCGGACCCCAACCAAGTAACATGAACAATGAACATCTGTGATGGGTTAGCGTTTCCGGTCCCTGTTTATTGAACCTCTCATCTGTATTACATTTATGACTGCATGGCGACAAAATGCAAATTGCTATCCGCATGCTTCTTGTCCTCATGCAAGGCCTGGGTTGTTGTGTCTCAAAGCGTGGCCTTCTCCTCCTGCGCCACCCTCCTCCTGTTCCATCACGTGTGCTGCTGCTGGGTTAGCGTTACCGGTCCCTTTTCCTGGAACCTCTTATATGTATTACATTTATGACTGCATGCCGACAAAAAGCATGTTACCTGTGCAAACAAAACAGACATTTCCCGCATTTAAAAGACAGTTTTCCCTTTGAAACTTTAAAATCGATTTTCTCAAAAACTATAAGCTCTTTTTGCTACATTTTTTTTTCCTCTTGTACCCACTCCCAAGGTGCACATACCCTGTAAATTTGGGGTATGTAGCATATAAGGAGGCTTTACAAAGCACAAAAGTTCGGGTCCCCATTGACTTCCATTATGTTCGGAGTTCGGTCATGTTCGGCCCGAACCCGAACATCTAGATGTTCGCCCAACACTACACGTGACCCGTTCGGCCAATCACAGCGCTAGCCGAACGTTCGGGTAACGTTCGGCCATGCGCTCTTAGTTCGGCCATATGGCCGAACAGTTTGGCCGAGCACCATCAGGTGTTCGGCCGAACCCGAACATCACCCGAACAGGGTGATGTTCTGCAGAACCCGAACAGTGGCGAACACTGTTCGCCCAACACTAACCCCGGCTAGCCTAACGATCTTGTCTGTGTCTCATCCTTAAACTGTACCTCAGCCATCTGACATGTGTATGTATATGACTTCGGCCTGTTTAACGTTTTCACACCCGTCTCAGTCCATTGTACTTTAGCCATCGGATTACCAGTGTATGAGTCTAGCCTGTATTTGACCTTGCTCCGTCTTAGTCCCTTTGTACCGCATATCTCTGACGTCACGTGTATGACCTCAGCTGATGATCTGACCTAGATATCTTATATTCTATGTACACCTTATACTAGCGTTACCGACTGCACATATTTATTTTCTGTGCTAACAGGATCCTTTTATTCACCCCTCAGATGTTCCTTTCCTGCCTGTGGACACTTAAGTTACTTCAGACATTTTCAGAAGGTCGAAGGCTCCTATCACCACTTGTAAGTATTTTCTGAAAGGGGATGTATTAAGAAATGGGTGAGTTCATATCCCATCCAGGGCCCTTACACTGGCGCGGTGTGTACCGGCAATTTACTGCACTGCTACCGCAGGGCAATGAAAGTCTATGGGGTTAATTAACTGTAACAAATAGCGTGCCTTATCAGAGTTAACATGCCTTATTGGAGTTAACATGTCTCATCAGAGTTAACGTCCCTTATCAGAGTTAACATGCTGTTAGCTTGATTCCTTCCGAGGTGGCTGCACGATCACTTTAGCAGCAGTCAGACCTATGGATTCAACTCCCTGGTTCTTAGTGAAAAGTCCCTCTCCAGCTGGGAAATGCACTGACACGACACTCAAGTTGGTGACAATGCATCTGAAATCTTTATTTACAGGTCAGTCTTATATACACCCTGATGTAGGGGAAAGAACCAGGTTAAACCGGTGTGCCCATGTGAAGTAGTGGAGACAATAGAACAGACATGGTAGAGACAGCAAAAACAATAGCATGTGTTGTTCTGTAAACACTGGCAGAGGTAGAATTTGTGCATGTGTTAATTTCTCAATGGACCAGGTTTTTTAACAACAATGCGTGAATAGGTCTGAGTCTTCAGATCTCTGTCACAGTGGCTTGTATGGTAAAATACCAACTGGGTATTGAAATACAGATTTTGTATTCTGACTCTCAAAGGTGCCTGGAACTTCTAGAGTGTTAATTATTAATGTATCTGTAAAGCACTGTCTGGAGGAATGTGCTGCTGACTAGTTGAAGCAATGATGTCATATTGAGAAATTGTGATGTGCTGTATATATTTTAATATCGGGGTGATTTAAGTCGCACATTAATAAAACCTTTCAACCCAACCTTTGATCCCAACCTTAAGTAAAAGGGCGGGATCACCCAGAGAACATCACCATGCGTCCTTCTGAGTATGTTCCCTGTGTGGTTGCTGTGGGTATGCAAGCCCTACACATGGATATGAGATTAGGGATGCACTGTGCACAACAGCATAGAATTATTATACACATGATTACCCCCACTATGGTGATTATCAGCTGTTGGATGAATGCAGTACCAGGCAACCACCCAAAAACCCAGTCCCACCAATTGCTACTGATATCTTCCTTGATTTCCTTTGCTAACTCACTTAGTGTTTTAATATGGCTTTGTATTGATTTGGCCTGTTTCTACCTCTACCATTGTTCTTGTGACTGCATATGAGGATACATTGCTACAATAAGCATACAAATTTGGATGTGTGTATACATCAGTGTTCTCCATACTTGAGTCATCCCACACTGTACCATAATGCATTCGTAAAACATCAACTGGAGTGGGAACAGCTAGAAGACAGGTTGAGAATAAATCATGGGAACTGTAGTGGTCAGAAAGGCAAAAATCTGAAGAGTTCAATATGTTGATAGCAATGAATGCCCATATGTTGTCCTTGGTATCTAATAAGTTTGGTTTTAACTCCAAAGTGGAGACGTCAATGTCTCTTGCATTTATCACTTTCTTGGGTAAGGAGGGGCATATCGAGGGTAGGTCCTCAGGGTGGTGAGAACATGCTGCAACCAACCAGACCATGGTTGCCAGCATTGTGCCTGCTGCACAGAGTGCTATTGCTGCTTGAATGGGAACTCTTCCAGGAGTAGAGGTGTACATTGGCATTGTACTGCTGCTTCCGTCTGGATCCAACTGGAACTCGTCTGATACCGGTCACTCGCTCTGGTCCGCGCGCGTGGGACCCAGAGGTGGGGCTTCCTTCAATCTCGATGCGTGGATCCACACAGGGGAGTCGTCTGTCAACACCGCAGTTCTGGTCACTGCCTGGACTGTCGCAGGGGGTCCGTAGGGTGGGTCCAGCGACTTCAACTTATGGAGGGCCTTCACCAGGACTCTGTCTCCAGGTTTGAATGGGTGGGTCGGTGCACCTGTTGGCAAAGGAAACGAGAGCGAAATATCACCATAATCACTATTCAATTTTTCAATCAATTTTGCTACATATTCCTCTTGTATCTGCTGCAAGTCTCCAGGTATCAGAATTAATGGACTCGGTGTCCATGGGGTTGGGAAGGGTCTCCCCATCAAAATTTCGAAAGGAGATAACCTGGTTCTTGGGTCTGGAGTCATTCTGACTTCAGCAAGAATCGCAGGTAAGTACTGGTCCCACTTATGGTAGGTACCCTCAGTTGCCTTCCTCAGTTTGTCCTTCAGTGTGCGATTCATTCTTTCAACAACACCTGCACTCTGGGGGTGATATGGTATGTGGAACTTCCAATCTATAGCCAACTGTTCAGCTATGGACTGTGTTATCTTTGCCGTGAATGGGGTTCCGTTGTCAGAGCTGATTCTGACTGGGCAACCCCACCTGGGAATAATTTCTTTGCACAAAATCTTTGCTACTGTTTTTGCATCCTCTTTCCTTACCACAAAAGCCTCTGGCCATCTGCTGAATCTGTCAACAATTACCAAAAGAATTTTACACCCGTTTGTTGCCTTTGGCATGTGTGTAAAATCAATTTGTAATTCCTGAAATGGCCCTTGTGGGGGCAGTAAGTGTTCATGGTGGCCTACTTTTTTACCTTGGACATTGTTTCTAGCACAAGTGAGACATCTTGAAATCATACTTTCTGTGACTTGTTTTAAATTTTCTGCACAAAACCTTTTACTTACCTCCTCCATTGTTTGCTTGAGTCCCTTGTGGCCTAAACCATGTATTTGTAGTATAAGAACGGGGGCTGCTACTTGAGGAATTCCTACCACTCCTCCTTTTGACCATAGACCATTAGCGTCTTTGGTCAACCCTTGGGACTCCCAATAAGTAATGTCTGCTGGCGTTGCAAATGCTTGGAGTTGGGACAGCATGACGTTATTTTCAGGTGTGAGCGGTACCAGCGGGGCATTTAGGAGAACCTCAGTTGCATGATTAAGTGTGACACGAGAAGCTGCTTTTGCATGCTTGTCTGCTAACCTGTTTCCCTGGGCAACTGGTGTCATTGAGGTTGTGTGCGCCTGGCACTTAATGACTGCAATGGCTTCTGGGAGTTGAATCGCTGCAAGAAGATTTGTAATGAGCTGTGCATGCGCAATTGGTTTTCCTGCCGCTGTCGTGAACCCTCTATGCTGCCATATTACCCCAAAGTCGTGACACACTGAAAATGCGAATCTAGAGTCTGTGTACACATTTACTCGCTTGTTAGCCATGATTTCACAAGCTCTGGTGAGTGCGATTAACTCAGCAGCTTGTGCTGATGATACAGGAGCTGGCATGGCCTCCAGAACTGTATCAGGCAATTGTACAACTGCATAACCAGCATGAAATGTGTGATCATCTGGTCGTGTGCAGGAGCCATCTACAAAAACATCCTCTGCATCAGAAAAGGGGACGCTTTGTAGGGTGGGGCGGGGGCTTGTGGCAATGTGGATTCGTTCTGCACATTCATGTTGTTCTGATATCTCATCTTGTAGCCCCTTGAATCCTAGGAGAGAGTTCAAGAACAACATTGGTGCAGTTGTTGGTGCACAGTAGTGAACCTTGAGCCCTGGAGTGGTGGTAAGGATAACATTATATCCCGCCAACCTTTGGGCAGTTAATTGTGTGCATATCTCATCATCTGACTCTGTTGTTAATTTAGTTAACACAGGGTATAATGGCACATAAGGAGGCGGAGCAGAAGTTGGGGATACAATGGGGGCTTTGATCTGCTGCTTTTCAGTTACACAGCTAAGATCAGTCCAGAAAGTTTGCAATGACAACCATGCCTGCCCACAGGTTTTCATATAAGTTTTATCCCAGTTTGGATCTCCATGATACCATGGAAAAGCACCTATGTCATTTAGACACAACCCCTTTATCATGGTAACATGAAATTCTGAAAAAGATCCCTCTCTTGGAAATGGATCACTACATCTCATTCCCTCAGTCCAATTTGACATATTATCCACCCATGGGTCTGTATAAAATGAACCTAGACACCTCTGGACAAACATTTTAGGTGTTTCCCCAAATTCATTTTTGGGAGACACTTTCACCAGAGAGTGGTTTGCAGCAGACTTAGGAACATGCTTTTCAGTTCTAAACTTAAATTTCAAATTTCCCTTGGGCGTCTCCATACCTTGAGAGTTGCCCATTATGCTAAGCTAAAAATACAATAAAAAAATAGAGTGAGATTAGCTGAGTTTGAAGGTTTATCTAGGGATGGTGACGTCAGTATTAGACTTTACTGGAAAACCTGGTCTCCAGCTTATGTGATTCTTCTATGCTTTCTAATCAAGTTTATCTACACCCGATTTATGGTTTGACTTTTAACTATCCTCTGTGGACAAGTTTATACCTTCAATCTCAGCTTAACCTCGCATACAATCTACACAAATCTATACAGTAACATGCAATCTTATATAACAACTAAAATTCACTTAAGCGACTATACAACAATATACAAGGTTTAGAGGGACTATTCACTATTTCACACAGTACTGCTTTCTTAATTGGGGCATCAGACCCGCTATTTACTTTAGGAATATCAGATTCCTGGGAGGCGCTACAGAAGCGCTTTCCGGGTTCTGCTAATCCGCTCTGACAGTATAGGGTGGTAATAATATATAAAAAAAAATAGTATTACTCACCCGATACTGTGTATGGCGAATCCCTCTTCTCGACACCAAACTGTTAGCTTGATTCCTTCCGAGGTGGCTGCACGATCACTTTAGCAGCAGTCAGACCTATGGATTCAACTCCCTGGTTCTTAGTGAAAAGTCCCTCTCCAGCTGGGAAATGCACTGACACGACACTCAAGTTGGTGACAATGCATCTGAAATCTTTATTTACAGGTCAGTCTTATATACACCCTGATGTAGGGGAAAGAACCAGGTTAAACCGGTGTGCCCATGTGAAGTAGTGGAGACAATAGAACAGACATGGTAGAGACAGCAAAAACAATAGCATGTGTTGTTCTGTAAACACTGGCAGAGGTAGAATTTGTGCATGTGTTAATTTCTCAATGGACCAGGTTTTTTAACAACAATGCGTGAATAGGTCTGAGTCTTCAGATCTCTGTCACAGTGGCTTGTATGGTAATATACCAACTGGGTATTGAAATACAGATTTTGTATTCTGACTCTCAAAGGTGCCTGGAACTTCTAGAGTGTTAATTATTAATGTATCTGTAAAGCACTGTCTGGAGGAATGTGCTGCTGACTAGTTGAAGCAATGATGTCATATTGAGAAATTGTGATGTGCTGTATATATTTTAATATCGGGGTGATTTAAGTCGCACATTAATAAAACCTTTCACATGCCTTATCAGAGTTAGCGTGTCTTATTAGGGTTAGCATGCCTTATTAGAGTAGCATAGCAAGTGCTACGAACTTATGCCTGCTAATTGGCAATGGTGAGAGCTCCACTTGTCCCGCTTTGAGCCCCTGTGGGTCCAGTCACTTTAAAAGACATTATCCCCGCACTTTGATTGGCCCAATAGGCTGCCTGTCACTTGACAGGAAACTTGGCAGGCAGCCTATTGGGCCAATCAAATTGCGGGGATAATGTCCTTTAAAGTGATTGGACCCGCAGGGGCTCAGGGCAGGATGAGTGGAGCTCTCATCATTGCCAGTTAGCAGGCATAAGTTCGTAGCTACTCTGATAAGGCATGCTAACTCTGATAAGGCACGTTAACTGTGCCATGGACCAGAAGTCATGTAAGGCTATGGCAATGCAGGGTTTTTAAAAATGTTGGTGGCGGCGGTGCGGCTACGTTGCAACGTGCGTAAGCATATTTTTACAATACGCTTCCGTGCACTTCCATATTTCCAAAACAGGAAGTGCCCTCAAGCAAGAGTCACTTCCTGTTTGGCCGAATGCCAGAAGGGGAATACTGCATAGTAATGTGGTATTCCCGGAAGGATTGTTTTTGGTGGTACGGTGTGGTGGGGCGGGCTTCAAAGAAAAACTCTGAACAAAATGTGAAAAAATACATGCTGTACCCACATACTAGGATTTTTAAAGTAAAAACAGGAGAATAATCAAAATACAAAATGTCACAAAGACAATAGTGAAAATTTTGAGTCTGTCTTTTGTGCCGTACATGTCATCGAACACTGATCCGTACCAGAGAAGAAACTGGAGCCAACAGGGAGGATTTATTTCTGGATCTCAGTCCCTGACACTCTCCTCCTTCATTCAGTTAGAAGTAATAGGGTGGGATATTGGTCATGTGACATGATAGCCGAACTCCAGGTGCCGCTTAGTGACCCCCACTGTTGCCTCTGCCAGTAGCTGAAGTTTAACTATATAAAACTCCAGAACCTAATTTACTCAGTCGATGTCTCCATAGCCACAAATGACATAGTGATCTTATTCACCCAATATTGGCAACTGGGTTTTGGTCTGGACTTTGTGGTGGCCAATTCGTGGGCTATATCCAATTCACTTTTTCTCCTAAGTTTTCTCCTAGGGGATATTTTTACACCTATGCAATTAACTTTTTCTCCTCAGTTATCTACTAGAAGATCATTTTAATCTCCTCTTTAAAATAACTTTTCAGCATTTTACAATTGAAAAAGTGCCAATAAGTTGGTGAAAAGATACTGTCAAAATTATGTTCAGTATTTTCTTGCTTATTGGTGGTTTAAACTGCATTTTATTACGAGGTGTGAAAATATCATGTGGGAGAAAACTAAAGAGAAAAAGTGAATTGCAAATGGGCCATTGTCATTAAATGCCTTTTAAACCCCCAGCAAGCAAGAAAATACTTTAAATAAGTTTGTTAGTACTTTTTCACCAACTTGTAGTTCCAATTGTAAAATGCTTAAAAGTTATTTTAAAGAGAAGAAACTTCACCTAGGAGATAACTCAGGTAACACTTTGCTTGATCAGGCAAACAAGGTGTGGCAATGGGTCCTATAATATTTCTCAGATCAAAAGATTAAGTACTTCACCCCCCTGTGGGAGAATCCCAGGTTGGCTGAATTTGGTAGCATTCATGATCCTCACTTTCGGGTTTTGAGGGGCATCGTTTTCCTTGGTCAACTTTGGATAGAGGAAATGTGATGTCTTTCTCAGACTTGGAAAAAAAAACAAAAAACATTGATTTAAAAAAAAAAAAGTAATAAACGTTAAAGGTGCAGTGTGCTGAATTGTGAAACATTGCCTGGTTACTAGGGGTCTGTAAGCCTGTGGTCCTCAAGAGGTTAACAATTTGAGCCCAATGAATCCTGGCCTTGTCATCTTGGAATATGCCTGTGCCATCAGGGAAGTAGAAATTCACTGATAGAAGGTGGAAGATGAGTGCAATCATTAGGCAGTCCTTTGGATTGATGCAAGTATGTAGCTATTATTTCTATTTTATTTTTTTAAAATACTGTCAGGCCTGGATTTACCTCACAGGAGCCTATAGGCACAGATATCCTGGCACCTCAGACTTTGCCCTCCATGAACTTACAAACCTCTGCAGAACCGCACCACAAGCATCCTGGCTGGCCCAGCTCTCACTTCTCCCTTAGTTTCTTTGCCCATCATAGGTAGCTACAGGTGCCCCTTAGTACTAGCTAGCCAGAAGTACCCTCAAATATTAAGTAGCTAGAGGTGCCCCTGACTGAATGGAGCTCTCATCAGTGGGATGACGAGAGCAGGGTGAGTAACCTCTCATTTCCACTCTCATAAGGACTAGGGATGCTCATTCGGATTCCGCGGAAATGCAATTTCCGAAATTCCGATCGGAAATTGCATTTCCGCATCGGAATGCGGACATCGGTAATGCAAGTGCCGTAGGCGGATTTCCGCCGGAAATCGCAGAAATTTCCGCCGGAAATCGCGGAAATTCCACCCGACTTTAACATCGATTTTCTCAAAAACTATAAGGTCTTTTTGAAAACTTTTTTTTGCATCTTGTTCACAAGATTCGGTTTAATAAACCCTGAGAATTTTTTTTACTATAATGTAAAATGCAGAAAATCTGCATCTGCCTATTTTCTGCACTTTACATTACAGTAAAAATCCGCCGACTTTAGCAGTCAATAGCAAAGCCCCCGTAAGTCCTATAAACACCAAATGTTCAGGGTTTATTAAACAGAATCTTGTGAACAAGATGCAAAAAAAGTTTTCAAAAAGACCTTATAGTTTTTGAGAAAATCGATGTTAAAGTCGGGCGGAATTTCCGCGATTTCCGGCGGAAATTCCGCATTGGAATGCGGAAATTGGTAGCGGAATCGGTAATTGGTACATGACGGAATGCGGATTTACCGCGGAATCGGAAATTGGCATTCCGACCATCCCTAATAAGGACTCTGCACATGGAAGGAGGGAGGGAGCACTCTGGGAGGGGAGTGAGCCGCCTTTCCATTATCAGGTGCCTGTAGGCACATGCCTACAGTGCCTTATGGTTAATCCGGCCCTGAATACTGTCCATGCAAGTATGTAGCGCGAAAAAATGCCCAATATGCCAAAATAAAAATTAAAAATAAAAAAGGATTTAATTAATTGGGCCTGGTATTTGAGGTAAATCATAAAATGTCTGCATTGAATTGGGCCTTCTGGTCTCCTGATCTTTGGTGCTGTGTGACTCTCTGTTTCATTCAGTTCAACTGGAACTTTTTTCCTGCATTTGGTGTATTTCCAGTAGCTAGCCTACAGAGCAGCCATATCTGTAATTCAACACAGTTTTATGGTAAATATCAATTTTCATAATACTTCTCTGTATTTCAGCAATCCATGAGTGTCTCAGCTTTTACCTGGGCTGCGACCTTGTCTGCTTCTTGCCGACCTAAAGCTTCTTATGTAAGTGTCTCCAGAACATACATCAGTTTTCAATCTATGTCTGCCTCTCTTATCAAGATGGCTCTTAACACAGACCTGGATACTGAAAGTTGTTTTGCTCCCTTTTTATTGCCTGATGAACTGGTGTCACGCCTGCGAAACGCATTGAAAGTTTGTGTGGAGTATTTGAAATAAATTGCTTTATTTAACACGTCACCACATGTATTTGGTGTCCTTGGGAGTAGGTAAGTCCACCACTGCCTCTCCTGTTTTTAAGAATGTTATGTATTTTTATCCTGCTGGCGCCTCTGTCCTCCTGCTCTCTTATCAAGATGATTAATAACAGGACCTTGCAACATCCACCAACACATGACCATTGTGACCACCAACATCACATGACAATTATGACAGCCAATGACCATTATGATAGTCATTATTCAATCACATTAAGCTTGTTTTGCTGGTCGTTACCCCCCTTCTCTTGCATTATCACTGTGTATCTTTCTACAGTAAAACCCCTGCAATCCGGCATCCAGAAGTCTCAACTAACCAATATGCCTGAGGGGGATAGCAAGGGCAGAACTTTAAGGGGTTGTCTGAGCAGAAACAACTTACTGATCGCCTGGGCACCATCAACTACACACCCTGCACTGCCTGCAGCTCTTCAGCAGCCATTTATTATTTAAGTACTAGCTGATTGCCCGGCGTTGCCCGGGTATGTATTTGGCTGGTGTTGGCTCTGCATACTTTTTCTAACCCTAACACACAATTACTCACTGACCAAGTTTGTGAGCTTTGCGGTCTTTGGTATCAATAATTTGCATTGAAATGAAAAAATCTGATTGGATGTTTGTGGCTCCACACCCTTTTCTGAATTTGAAACCCAGTCACCCAATAACCAACTGTATTAGGTTTGAGGCCTGTGCCATTAACAGTGCAAGAATGGCAGCAATTAAATATTCCCCTTAAAAAGCAATAGGTGAAGTATGATTCACTTTTGTAGGCTCCACCCACTTTTCTGAATATTAATCCCAGTCACCCAGTGACCAACTGTGCAAAGTTTAAAAACCCTGCCATTAACAGTGTAAGAATGGCTGCAGTTTACATTTTACCAGTGAAATTTGTATTTGTCTCCACCCATTGATGACCCGGCATTGCCCGTGTATGTATTTGGCTGGTGTTAGCTCCGCCCACTTTCTAACCCTAACGCACAAACACTCAATGACCAAGTTTGTGAGCTTTGGGGTCCTTGGCATCAAAAATTTGTATATTCCCATAAAAATTAAACAAATCAGATTGGCTGTTTGTGGCTTCACCCCCTCTCCAGCATTTGAACCCCAGTCACCCAATGACCAACTGTAGCAGGTTTGAGGCATCTGCTATTAACAGTGGAAAAATGGCAGCAATTTAAATATTCCACTTGAAAATCAACAGGTGAATTTTGATTGGCTATTATAGGCTCCACCCACTTCCCTGAATATTAATCTCAGTCACTCAGTGACCATCTGGGCAAAGTTTGACAACCCTGCCGTTAACAGTGTAAGAAGAGCTGCAGTTTACACTTTCCCAGTGAAATTTGTTTTTGGCTCCGACCACTTTTTGTAACCTGGACACAAAGGCACTACTCCATGACCAAGTTTGGGGTCCTTGGCATCAATAATTTGTGTTTTACCATGAAATGAAACAAATCTGATTCACTGTTTGTGGCTCTGTCCCCTTTTCTGAATTTGATCCCCAGTGACCCAATGACCAACTTTAACTCCACCCACTTTTTGTAACCTGGACACACAGTCACTACACAATGACCAAGTTTGTGAGCTTTTGGGTTCCTGGCATCAAAATTATGGTAATGGAAGCAGTTTATCCAGCAAAGAAATCTGGCGTTTTTTGGCTCCGCCCCTTTACTGAATTGGAACCTCAGACACTTAACGACCGACTGTAGCAGGTTTGAGGCCTCTGCCATTAACAGTGTAAAAATGGCTGCAGTTTCAATATTCCCCTTGAAAATCAAAAGGTGAATTTTGATTGGCTGCTGTAGGCTCCACCCACTTTCCTGAATATTAGTCCCAGTCACCCAGTGGCCAACTGTGTCACGTTTGAGAACCCTGCCAATAACAGAATGGCTGAAATCAATCTAACAAATCTGATTGGCTGTTTGTGGCTCCACCCCTTTAGTGAATGTGGACCCCAGTCACCCAATGACTGACTGTATCAGGTTTGAGGCCTCTGCCATTAACAGTGTAAGAATGGTAGCAATGTGAATATTCCCCTTGAGAATCAATAGGTAAATTTTGATTGGCTGTTGTAGGCTCCACCCACATTACTGAATATTCATCCCAGTCACCCAGTGGCCAATTGTGTAAAGTTTGGGAACCCTGCCATGTTAAAAATTTAGTTATTGGCACCGCCCACTTTTTCTAACCTTGACATACAGTCACTCAATTATCAAGTTTATCAGCTTTGGGGTCCTTGGTATCAATACTTTGTATATTCCCATTTAAAAATAAACAAATCTTATTGGCTGTTTGTGGCTCCGCCCCCTTTCTGAGTTTGGGCCCTAGTCACCCAGTGACCAACTGTACCAGGTTTGAGGCATCTGCTTTTAACAGTATAAGAGAATGGTAGCAGCTTAAACATTCCCTTTGAAAATCAAAAGGTGAATTTTTATTGGCTGTTGTAGGCTCCACCCACCTTCCAAAATCTTAATCTCAGTTACCCAATGACCAACTGTGCAAAGTTTGAGAACCCTGCCATTAACGATGTAAGAATGGCTGCAGTTTATATTTTCCCAGTAAAAGCTGTTTTTGGCTCCGCCCACTTTTTTGTGACCTTGACACACAGTCACTCAATGACCACGTTTGTGAGCTTTCAGGTTCCTGGCATCAAAAATGCGTGAATGGAAGCAGTTTATCCACCAAGGAAATCTCATTGGCTGTATGTGGCCCTGCCCCTTTAGTGAATTTGGACCCCAGTCACCCAATGACGACTGTAGCAAATTTGAAGCCTCTGCCATTAACAGTGTAAGAATGGCAGCAGTTTAAATATTCCTCTTGAAAATCAATAGGTGAATTTTGATTGGCTGTTGTAGGCTCCACCCATTTTCTTGAATCTTAATCGCATTCACCCAGTGACCAACCATTGAGTATGCATTTATGCGTTAAATCAGATATCCAGCCAAGTACATTGCAGCTCTCCTCCTCTAGGCAAAAGTTACAATTTCCTCCAGCATCTTGTCTACCAAAGTCATCCCCGAAGCTCCTGAATCAACCGGCTTCTGGCATGTCGCCTCTCCACCCCTCCTCCCCCCCATCCCCCCACCGCTGAAAAAAAATGTTATTCTGCTTTCACTATCAAGAAAGAGAAAGCAAGATGTCATTTTTTTTTTCATGGGGACAGGAAGACATGCCGGAAGAAAGCTGATTTGAGGGCTTGGGGATGACTTCGGGGGACAATATGCTTGAGGTAATTGTAACTTTTATCAACAGGAGGAGAGCTACAATGTACTTTGTAGGCTGGATATCTGCTTTAATGAGATTTTGACAGTATTATTTTTATTCTTTAGGGCTTTTTTTCTGCCGCTTGGCTGATAGCCCGATTAGGAGGACATTTCCTCCCTGATAAGCACAGGGCCCGACGTGGGCTGGTAAGTAGAACCAGTTATGTGTGTAAATAGTACTTACTACCATATTTTTCAGACTGTAAGACACCCTTTTTCTCCCCCCAAAATAGGGGGAGGAATTCAGTGTGTCTTATAGTGTTAATGTATGCTAGCAGTCTCCCCCGGCTTGCCTCTCTCTTCTCTCCTGGGGTGTCGGCACTAGTCAGGAGACTGCCCTCTGTCCCCGGAGTGGCGGTTGATAAAGTAAGCCAGCGTGGGCACTGCCAATCATAGATGTTCCTCCTCTGTCCCCTCTAACCTTACTGTGTCTACCTGTGAGGATACTGCGTACCATTTGTCCCGCTGCGTACCATTTGCATGTAAGCCAGCATCAGAGCCTGTTGTCAGAGCCCTGGGGCCAATCAGGCGGGGGGGGCGCTGCCGATTTCCGCCACTTCTCTGCTTTCTTACAGGAGCCAATGCTCTCTTTTGGGCCAGTCACTGCACTCCCTAATGCTGGGTACACACAGTGCGTTCCCGCACTCGATTCCCGGCCGCTCGATTATTTCCGACATGTCCGATTCCCATTTCGATGAATCGTTAGGTCGATTTGGCATACTTTGCATGAAAATCAACCTAACAATCATCGAAATGTTCGGAAATACTCGAGCAGCCGGGAATTGAGTGGGGCATCGAGTGCGGGAACGCACCGTGTTCTACCCAGCATAAGTAGCAGGGCAGCAACAACAGAGGAGGAACATCTGTGAATGGCAGTGCCCCACTGGCTTACTCACAATCTTGATCAGCCACCACTCCGGGGACTGAGAGTAATCTGTATCCTCACAGGGGGACACAGTAAAGATGGAGGAGGAACATCTGCTCAGTAATCTCCTAGTCCACTCTGTCGCTCAACAGGATACAGAGGAACACATGGGTACACAGAGGGACACAGTAAGGACAGAGGGAGTCAGAGGAGGACATTGAAAGGATACAGAGAGACAAATGGGGACACAGTAAGGACAGAGGGGGCATTGGAAGGATACAGAGGGACACAGTAAGGACAGAGGAAGGATATAGGAAGGATATAGGGGGACACAGTAAGGACACAGGAGTACATAGGAAGGATACAGAGGGACACAGTGGGACACAGGAAGGACAGAGGAGGACCTAGGGACACACAAAAAGTACAAGGGGGACAAAAAATTGGGGAAAGAGCATCCACAAGACGTCCCTGCACCATGGACACACCAGGATTAGTATATTTTTCCCTTTTTTTTTTGTCATCTAAACCTGGGTGCATCTTATAGTCTGAGCATTTCATAGTAAGAAAATATGGTATACACCATTGTGGATAACAGGAACATGGACATTCTCTATTCTATTGATCTGTAACTGTATTCTCTGTTTTCTGCACTTTAGATGTTACTCTCAGAAGAGACAGCACCTTTTCTTGTCGTCTACAACTTTTTAATTAGATGGCATATGGGCCCTGCACAAAGTGTAAGTGTACTTTGCTTGGGTGTTACATGTGACACTGGCTGGACTTATGTACATCCCAGGAGCTTATAGTCACCCGGCGCCCATGAATACATACTATACCTGAAACCACCCCCTTGTCAAACCATTGATTGAAAAGATGGACGGAGTGCTAAGGTGTCAAAGAGGGAAATTGCTAAGTGGTAAAATTTGATAAATGTATTACATAGAAAATAGAAGCCTGCTGGAGATAAAACAGAAAAAATGGTGCCGCATAGACAGCGATGTTAATAGCTGTAATTGGTGACTATTAAGGAACATTTAGGCGCTGGAGTCGTGTACACTTGAAAGTGCCACAAGCTTATTTGGGCATCGGCTTACCCCAAAACATTTTTGAGTTTTAAAGAGACACTGAAGCGAAAAAAAAAATATGATATAGTGAATTGGTTGTGTACTATGAATAATTACTAGAAGATTAGCAGCAAAGAAAATATTCTCATACTTTTATTTTCAGGTATATAGTGTTTTTTCTAACATTGCATCATTCTATAATATGTGCAGATTACATAACACTCAGCATTCAAAATGAGTCTTTCAGAGCAGTCTGTGAAGTAATGACCTCTCCTCTGCCAGAGGAAAAGTAAATAGTCCAATAACACTTGAGATAATAAAAGTCAGATAACAGCCCTCTCCACGACTAACTTAGTTGGAGAGCTTAATGGCTTGTTTGCATAGAGATAACAACTGGAGTTTCTCAACTCTTCCTGTACTGGAAACAATTAGACTGATGTATCTGATCTTAATGTTTTATTTCTTAGCTGTACTACACATACAAATCATAATATCATAATTTTTTTTTTCGCTTCAGTGTCTCTTTAAGGGTATGGGAAATAGCTGATAGTAGAATATCATTAAACTTAACGATATTCTACTACTTAACCCATACAGTGAAATATCTGTAAAATTTGACAATATTTCACTAACCTCTCCCTTTTCTCACACACAGGACCCCCCTGGCGGTGGTGCCTAACCTTAACTGCCCCCAGTGGAGCCTAACCGTAACCCTTCCGTGGTGACTAAACTTAACCCTACCGGTGGGAATCTAACCCCTCCCCCTATTGGCCAGCTGACTTTAACCCTGGGGCAACCTAACCTTAACATCCCCCCACCACCACCTAAACTTCACCTCTGGTGTCAAAAGGACACCTGTTATAATTGAGAGCACGGGGGCTGCCCACAATGGAACTGCGACTTTAAATAGCCGGTGCCCAAATTAGCTTGCACTTCACGTAGCTGTTCTGCCGGAGGCCGCCCGCTATGCAAATTTTTCAGATGCTATTTGTTGCTGCAGTGTGCATAGAAGGTGGCCCTGGCACCCATGTTATCCCTAATCGTGGTTATTAACATTGCCGTCTATGGAAGGGCTGAAAATATCGAAAAATAGGGTTAAGGTAGCCATACACTGGTCGATTTGCCATCAGATTCGACCAACAGACAGATCCCTATCTGATAGAATCTGATCAGAGAGGGATCGTATGGCTACCTTTACTGCAAACAGATTGTGACCCGATTTCAGCCTGAAACCGTTCACAATCTGTAGTGGTGGTGGTGCTGCTGCTGCTGCTCCCCCCCCCCCCCCAGCCGCATACATTACTTGTTCCGCCGGCGCGACTCCCGGGTCTCCGCTCTTCTTCTCCGCTCTGGTCTGGTCTGGTCTCCGGCATGCTTCCCTTCTTCCTGTCTGAGGGAAGTTTAAACAGTAGAGCGCCCTCTATTGTTTAAACTTCCTGCCGGGACAGGAAGAAGGGAAGCATGCCGGACCCGGAGACCAGACCAGAGCGGAGAAGAAGAGCGGAGACCCGGGAGTCGCGCAGGCGGAGCAAGTAATGTATTGCAGCTCTATTGCGTCGGTCGTCGGGCACTCGAACGCCGCTAGCGATGCGCTCTTTACCCGCGGGCGATCGACGGTTATTTTCCGCACGGCGCGATCGGCGGGATCGGACGGAATGGATCGAAATTCGGCGTGTAGCGTGAACGATTGGCAGCAGATTCGATCCCAGTGATCGAATCTGCTGTCGAAACGGGCGCAAATCGGGCCAGTGTATGGCCAGCTTAAGGCTAAGGGAATCTTTTATAGTTAGGCACCAACAGTGGGGTTCCCCATCCCCTTCTTGCACCTCTGACACTGTAGTTGCCATTGGCAGGTTTAGGAGCGCCATATCAATTGTGATGTATAGAGTGCTTCGGGGGGGGGGGGGGGGGGGGATAGGCACAGCTCCTTAGCTACGCCACTGTATACAGTGCCTAGCACACAAATAAATATGCTGTGTTGCTTTTCTTTTTTTCTCTACCAAAAAGAGTTAATATTCAGCTATGCAACTAACAGTTTTTATCCAGTTGGGACACAATACGACTATGGCCTCATTCACTGCTAAGGAATTCCAGCTTTCCTGGCAGAGAACTGAGTTTCTAAGAGTAGGGGATAAATAAAAAGCTCAATAGTTTATATATTTTACCACTTAAAGATAAAGGACAGACAGTTTCATTTAGCTGAGACAATACAATAAATCTACTTTTTACGTTTTTAATCATAACATTAAACTGTGGGATGTTTAAAGTCATTTTTAAAAGTAGGAGGATACATACAATTATTTATATCATCAATTTATTTTCACTTAAAGAAAACACGAGGCGGATGTATAAAATCTTAAGAGGACCCAGAGGCATCTTATGTGCGTAATAACATGCCTCTCTGTCTCTCTATTGCTGCTGCTAGTCCCCCCGGGGTCTGCTGTGCCCCCCGAAAATATTGCCAGGCTATTGCCTGATGTTTACCTCTGAGCCTGTCAATAACGTTCTCAAGCATCACCTCCCCATAGCTTTCCACTTTCCACCTCCATATCTTCCTCCAATGAGAAGCTTAACCGCAACCCAGGTGGGTCGCGGCTTAGCTTCTGATTGAAGGAAAATATGGAGGTGGAGAGCAGCGGGGGAGCTGTGCTATTGGGAGGTGATGCATGAGAACGTTTTTGACAGGCTCAAAGGTAAACATCAGGCTAGTGACAAGCAGATTGTCGCTAGCCTGGCAATATTTTCGGGGGCACAGCAGACCCCGGGGGGACTAGTGGCGGGAATAGAGAGACAGAGAGGCATGTCATTGCGCACATAACATGCCTCTGGGTTCTTTTAATGTTTTATACATCCGCCTCGGGTTCTCTTTAAGTATCGCTTTATGTGCTCCCTTAAAACTCAGTTTTTTCATCAAGCATACGCTCTAACTCTGGCCATTCCCCTTCAACCTCTAGCCAAGTTGTACTTCTTACCAAATATAACCCTATATAATCTGTATTTCTTTAGATTGTAAGCTTGCAAGGACACGGCTCTCTCATCCTTAATTTGTTATACGTTTTGATCATCATGTTACAGTTGTCACTGTACTATGTCTTCCAATTCTTGTTGTTTTGTCCAAAGAGTCCTATGATTCTCAGCTCCTGCTGAACTATACTGCATCATAGACAGAGCACAATGCTTTCTATGCTTTCTGTCAGTATTGGCGCTTTGATTTTTCTGTAGTGCTACCACCCCCTCACCCCTTTCTCTTCAAAGGCCACTTCCTCCAGCCACTAGTGCCTGAAACATGTTAGGATAGCAGTGCTGCATTTGGCAGTTGAATTTGATTGGCTCAAAATTGATTTTGGCTGTGCTAGGAAAACAAATGTTAATTTAGAGAAGCTCCAGTCCTGATTATCCTCTGCCTATAATACGTTTAGCCATAGACCCTGAACAAGAATGCATATCTAGCGTGTCTGACTGAAGTCTGACTAGATTAGTTGTATGTTTGTTTCAAGTGTGTGATTCAGTCACTATTGGAGCATAAGAGATCAGTAGGATTGCCAGGCAACTGGTTTTGTTTCAAAGGAAATAAATATGGCAAATATGCCTCTCAGTTCTGCAGTCAAACAACTCACAGGAGGTCTGGAAAGGCCTCAGGGCAGCCACCAACTTCAAGCCCCCTCCTCAACATAGACCTCCTAGCATCGCCCTAGCTGAGGAGCTCAACAAATTCTATTGTAGGTTTGAGCACCAACCCACCCACTCCGTGAACCTAGCACCCACATCCCCACCCAGGGAGCTTCGCCCCACCTCATCTCCCCATGCTGTCACTGCCCCCCTGGCACCGGAAATAGTCAGTGAGGCTGAGGTACTACGGCACCTCCAGAAGCTTAACCCCAGGAAGGCTTCAGGCCCAGACGGCATATCACCCACCTGCCTGAAAACCTGTGCAAGACAGCTAGCCCCAACCCTCACCTCCATCTTCAGTAAATCCCTGTCACTGGGCATGGTCCCCTCCTGCCTCAAAAAAGCTGACATCATTCCAGTCCCCAAGAAGCCAGGAGTCACAGACCTAAACAACTACAGACCTGTTGTCCTAACTCCTATCATCATGAAGACCTTTGAAAGACTGGTTCTCTCCAATCTGAAGGGTCACACCGCCACCATACTGGACCCCCTGCAGTTTGCGTACAGGGCCAACCAGTCCGTGGAGGACGCTATAAATATCAGTCTAGCCCACATCACAGAACAATCCCAGCACTTATGCCAGGATCCTGCTCCTGGACTTCAGCTCCGCTTTCAACACCATATGTCCGATCCTCCTGTATGACAACCTAGCACGACTTGGTGTTGACCTCACTCTGTGCACCTGGATCAAGGATTTCCTTACCAACAGGTCGCAGCTAGTGAGAATTTGTGGCTGCACCTCCAGTGTAAGAATCACCAACACAGGCGCCCCACAAGGGTGTGTGCTGTCGCCTATTCTGTTCTCCCTGTACACAAACAGTTGTTCCTCATCCACTGACTCTGTCAAAGTCATCAAGTTTGCGGATGACACCACCATCCTAGGGCTCATTGGAGAGGATGGGGAACACGAGTATCGCAGGGAGGTCGAGCAGATCCATAGGTGGTACAAGGATAACAAGCTCATACTAAATACGGCGAAAACGGTGGAACTGATTGCTGACTTTAGAAGGAATGCTCCGTCTCCCAGTCCGGTCTTCATCGATGGTACTGAGGTCTCCAGGGTACACAGCGCTTGGTTCCTGGGAACTACCATCACTGACAACTTGAAGTGGGATGTAAACACCTCTGTTACTCAAAGGAAAGCCCAGCAGAGGCTGTTCTTTCTCAGGCAGCTGAGAAAGTTTGGAATACCGCGGGAGCTAATGACTAGTTTCTACACTGCCACCATTGAGTCTGTCCTCTGCTCCTCCATCATTGTCTGGTACTCGGGGGCAAATGCAAAGGACAGGCATAAACTGCAGAGGGTAATCAGTATTGCTGAGAGGATCATCGGGTCACCCCTGCCCCATCTGGACATCCTCCACACATCTAGAATGATGTCCAGGGCCAACAGGATTACCCAAGACCCTTCCCACCCCGGTAGTCGCTTCTTCAACCTCCTGCCCTTAGGTCACCGCTATAGGACCACTCGCACCAAAACCACCAGGCGTAGAAACACCTTCTTCCCCCAAGCGGTCCTCCTGCTCAACTCGAGGCACTCTACCAAATGACATTCCGTAATCCCCCTTAGCTGCCCCAATGGACAAGAGTCTGTAAGTAGGCTGTCCCCTGCTGGCAGCATTGCACTGTATGCTACATATCATATTTGCTTTGCACAATGGACTTGCTTAATTGTACTATGTGTTGTTGCTATCGTTAGTCAAGTTGTTGTTATTGTTGCTCTGTAGCTATTACTCTGTACCATGTTGATGTGATTAATTTGCACTACCTGTACTTTGCTTTAAACAGCCATGCGTCCACAAATAATTCCGGGTGTGGCGTCTGCCACATTTGGCAAATAAAGTTGATTCTGATTCTGATAATAATTGCAGTATTTGTATAGCGCCTTTCTCCTGTCGGACTCAAAGCGCTTGCGAGGCAGCCACTAGAGCGCACTCAGTAGGCAGTAGCAGTGTTAAAGAGACTTGCCCAAGAAACTCCTTACTGAATAGGTGCTGGCTTACTGAACAGGCAGAGCCGAGTTTTGAACCCAGGTCTCCTGTGTCAGAGGCAGAGCCCTTAACCATTACACTATCCAGCCACTTTAAAGGGACTCTGAGCTCAAATTAAAATAGAAAATGGTACTCACCTGGGGCTTTCTGCAGCCCAGTGTAGGTCAGGACGTCCCACGCTGGCGTCCTGGCTCTTCTGCCATCACCTTTTCCGAAATGGCTGGCCGGCGGTAGCCGGGCGACACTGGCCCCGAGTGTCGGGCTCCTCTTCCTCAATCGTCATGGCTGACGTCACCACGCCGGCCGCCTCGCGTCATCACGGCGGCCGGCGTGACACTGAGGCGCATGCGTGATTAAACCGCGCATGCGCCGTACTGCCAGTACGGCCAGTGTCGCCCGGCTACCGCCGGCCAGCCATTTCGGAAGAGGTGATGGGAGAAGAGCCAGGACGCTGGCGTGGGACGTCCCGACCTACACTGGGCTGCAGAAAGCCCCAGGTGAGTACCATTTTCTATTATAATTTGAGCTCAGAGTCCCTTTAAGGTATTTGTATGAGTGTGAAGTGCCACAAATTATTCTAGGTAATGTAATCTATTATATATCTAATATAGTATATAATATATATAGTAATATCTAATATATCATATTTTCCTTCTCTTAGGTACCAGCTCAGATATTCTGGACATTTCTAATGTCTCCAGCCCTCCTGGTATTCCTATTGCATTGATGTGATAACCAACCAACCAACCAACCAACCAGAATCCCCATAATTTACACTGGCAAACCCTTTTTGTGATAAGTAAAACATACTTTGGAATAGCATTTGAAATCAGCATTTTTTCAATGTTCATGCCCAATATGGATAGCAGAACATGGTGAACAGTTTCTGGTGAATAACAACCATCTGCTGTTCGCGTTTGACACAAATGTTTGTATCAAAAATTTGCATTTGCATATAACATTCAAGTCAATGGCTTCCGTCTTTAGGGGTTAATAGCAAAGCCCCCGTACATGCTAGAAATAGTGGTTATGTAGGGTATATTAAAGGAGATATACATGAGATATACATGTATATACTGTATATACAGTGCCAAGCACACTAATTACTATGCTGTGTTCCTTCTTTCTTTCTCTGCCGGAAAGAGTTAAAATCAGATATGCAAGTGACAGTTTCTGTCCAGGTCAGAACCGGGTCGGACTTTAACATAACCTTCACTGATAAGGTATTACAGTCATAAAACATTTTCCCTGCAGAAAATGGCTTCTGAGAGCAGGAACGTAATAAAAAGGGTCAATAGTTCATAGATTTTAGCTCTGGCATATTTTAATGCATGTGTCATGCACAGCAGAGACAATGAAACACTAAAAACTTAAAAATGAAATTTAAAAATAAAATAAAACTGTGAGATATTTAAAGGGACTCCGAGCTCAAGTAAAAAAAGAAAGTTGTACTCACCCGGGGCTTTCTCCAGCCCAGTGCTGGTCGGGAGGTCCCACGACGGCGTCCTGGCTCCTCTCCTTCTCCCCGCTCCGGAATGGCTGACCGGCCGCAGCCCGGGCAACACTCTGCTGAGTGTTGGGCTGCTCCTTCCGCGTATGACGCGGCTGACGTCATACGCCGGCCGCCTCGCGTCATCACGGCGGCCGGCGTGAAGGTACTGCGCATGCGCGATTAAAGCGCGCATGCGCCGTACCTTCACGCCGGCCGGCGTGTGACGTCAGCCACGTCATACGCGGAAGGAGCAGCCCGACACTCAGCAGAGTGTTGCCCGGGCTGCGGCCGGTCAGCCATTCCGGAGCGGGGCGAAGGAGAGGAGTCAGGACGCCGTCGTGGGACCTCCCGACCAGCACTGGGCTGGAGAAAGCCCCGGGTGAGTACAACTTTCTTTTTTTTACTTGAGCTCGGAGTCCCTTTAAAAAAAGGTCATTTTAGGTGAAGAAGGATAGATACAATTGTTTGTCTCATCAGTTTATTTTTACCTCGTATGTAAAGAGAAGAACCGAGAGCCAAATATAGTGTAGTAGGTTATGATAATGGGTTAATGAAAGAAGAGTACAACGATATACTCACAAATACGGGTTACCTCCAGGTAACTACTAAATAGGCAGGTGAGCTTAACCTGTCCTCACTCAGGAATAAGAAGTCGCTCTCTGTAGATAGGAAAAAAAATGGGGTATCCCCCTCCACCAGGGGTGGATATTAGGTATAACGTAACGGGAACAGAGGCGCCAAAAGAGTAAAAACAGTAATTAAAAGGTTTAAAAATGCTTAGGAGGCAGTGGTGGACTTACCTCCTGCAAGCAGACACAACAAGCTGTGTGTTTTTAGAACAACATAAATTTATTGGTACACTCCGGGGGTAATCGCAACGCGTTTCACAGGCAAAACCTGCTTCATCAGGCAGTGGTAAAACGGAGTACACAACTGGGGACAAGAGGCACAATTGGTGTATGGTCTCAGACATATGCATAGGTAAGTATCACAAAATAACAGAATCATGGTGATAAAAAATATATACGTACGCACCAGTAGATGTGTGTTTACATCATTCAATTATTTAATATTGTTGCTACTGTGGGGAGGTGCATTGCAGGAGCGTATTTATAAACATTATGGGATGGCAGTAAAAAAGCCAGGGAGAGGGTAGGGATTTTTATATAAGTATGTATACATGTGTAGGTATATAGGACGGTGACGTAAGGGGGAGTCCATATTGTGAAGGGGTGCATATATAGGAAGAAAATAATGGGGGAGAGGAGGGGGAAAGGAGGAGGGGTAGGAACCGGAGGATGGTTTAAAATAGTACAGACAGAAGTATGGGAGGTACACTATACACATATATATTATGTTGGACATGATTGTTCCCATTTCATCCTCACTTAGTCTCAGACACCAAGCTCCCCCCTTCTCTCCCGTGCACCCCTTTCAGCCATATACCTCCCATACTTCTGTCTGTACTATTTTAAACCATCCTCCGGTTCCTACCCCTCCTCCTTTCCCCCTCCCCTCCCCCATTATTTTCTGGCAATGCCTCCCTCTATACTTCGGAGTGGAGGAAGTAGGTAAGCTCCCCGCTAGCTGCCGCTATATATATTAACAGGTTTTGCGCAAAGTAGCTGGAGGGTGAGCGGGGACGGGGGACCAAGGTGAGAGAGGGGGGATGACCCCCCTTCCCGCCACCTGCTGCCCCCCCCCATTCTGGCTGCTACCCCCTCTAGCATGGCGGCCCCCTTCCCACCCACAGCCAGGCTGTGACACAGAAAATGGATCAGTTTTTATGTCCAAAGCTGCCTGTGTAGAGAGGGACCCATTTTACTATTCCTTTTCACTACCCCTCCGCGTATCTGGGGGCCGTGAAAATGTTGCAAATCCGGACCGTCCATTCAGGTTTTGAACACGGATCCCCCTGAATGCAGGCGGATTCGTTTTTAATTGTGAAGAGGGTTGCAATTTTTAACCTTGGTAAAAAAAACAAAAAACGGAGCCCAGGACACGGTTTAATATAAGCATGAAGCTACTCTTAACCACTAAAGTCGGCAGCCACTGAAATTTCTTTAAAAGTAACCATTAAAAAGCATTTGTGTAAAATACATATTTTTTGCGACTGTTTTGCCATTGATTCCCCTCTGCCAAGCCACTGTCCAGGTTTTTGGACACCTTTTAAACCTTTTTAAAATGAATTGTGGCTGCATAGATGCCCTGGAGGTTTTAGAATTTCGTCTGCCATTAAATTCAATGGAGTTTGCTGCGAATGAACGTTTCACAAATTTTCAAAAATTTGGAAGCGCTAAATTGCATTGTTCGGCCATTCGTAGTACCCAACGCATGGTTCTGTAATTATTTATTTATTTATCTTTGTATGTGTCAGAGTGGTGCAACTAAATATTTTGAATTTAAAAAAATGTTTGGTTTGGGTCCGCTTTAAGTGGCAATGTAGTGTTCAAAGTTAATCGTAATGCTAAACAGAAAATGATGATGTCATGAGATATTGATACTATAATTGAAAAATCCATATTATAAAAGGTATTCATATTTAAAATACAAATGATCAAAAGTTTATTACTGTGTGAAATGTTTTTAACCACTTGCCGACCGCACACCCATACCGTGCGGCGGCAAAGTGGTAGCTGGAGGACCAGCGACGCACATCTGCGTCGCCAGGTGCCTCCCTAATTAATCAGGAAACAGCCGCTCGCGCGAGCGGCTGTTTCCTGTTAGATCACGGAGCGGGTCTCCGTGAATAGCCTGCGAGCCGCTGATCGCGGCTCGCAGACTAAATGTAAATGCAGGAGACGTATGTCTCCTTTGTTTACATTGTACGGCGCTGCTGCGCAGCAGCGCCGTAAGGCAGATCGGCGATCCCTGGCCAATCAGCGGCCGGGGATCGCCGCCATGTGACAGGGGACATCCTGTCACAGGCTGCACAGGACGGATAGCGTCCTGTGCAGCCCCGATCACCAGGGGGGACAGGTAGGAGAGGGAGGGGGGGAATTTCGCTGCGGAGGGGAGCTTTGAGGTGCCCTCCCCCCCCACACCATGCCAGCAAGCAGGAGCGATCAGACCCCCCCTGCACATCATCCCCATAGGGGGGGAAAAAGGGGGGCGATCTGATCACTCTGTATGTAACCTGATCTGTGCTGGGGGCTGCAGAGCCCACCCAGCACAGATCATAAAAAACAGTGCTGGTCCTTAAGGGGGGGTAAAGGCTGGGTCCTCAAGTGGTTAATCCAACCAAATTTTTTGCCAGACACAATTTTTTTTTAATGAAATTAGGCCAATCTTGCGCACAGGTGTGGTACCTCAAGAGATTTCCTCCAAACTTTCAACCAACCGAAAAATTGGAATGTTTTTGTCAAATCAAAAAAAAAAAAAAAAAATGTAACGTGTGTGACCACCTTTAGATGTATGAGTACCGACTGCAGATTAATTAACTATGGAAAAATAGGCGGCCGGCAGGTATCAGTTCCTTCCAATGGGCAAAATGATGGTTTACAATGATATTGTTGGGATCATGTAATAAATGTTTACGTTCTCTTATCCTGGCTGTAAACATCCTGCAGTTTTAGGCTCTGTGCTAGGTCTGCCCAGCAGGAGATAATTGTGGGATACATGGGCCCATATGCAATTCACTTTTTCACCTGAATTTTCTCCTAGGAGAAACATTTTCATCTTTGATTTAAAATAACTTTTTAAAACTTTGTAGTGGAAAAAGTATTGTATCAAAAAGTAGGTAAAAAGTACTTTCAAATTAGAGTATTTTTCTTTTGCTTCCTGGTGGTTTGCAATGCATTTTATTGACACGTTTTAAAAAATTACATAGGAGAAAAGTGAACTGCATATGGGTCAAGGAGCTGTACTGCAACATATATATATATATATATATATATATATATATATATATATATATACATTATAATGTGTATTATAATGTGTAATTCTAATTTGAAGAATTCAATGTTTCATAATAATTTGAGTTTGCCACCAGTTTGCCTTTTTCGACTTTTTATTTCATGTTAAAGTCTAATATTTTGGATGACAAAGGCATCAGTGTTTGTAAAGATAACCTTCAGAGGCTGGAAGATATGGCTGGACCTCTTCGCATGGATTTCTGCAGAAGAAATGAGGGAATTTAAGGAAAAACTCTTCCCCAATTCACTTTCTATAGACATCACATTGCTCCATTACCACATTTGATTCAGGCTTGTTTTCTCTTTTCCTCTCTATTGTTGGAATATGATTTTAAATAATTCTGTTTTTAAGTGAACATGAAATTAAAATAAACGTGTGCGATAACCAATTCAGTGTGTTGTATGGCTGATAAATAGAACACATGTAACATGAAAATGAGTGTTATATTTTTATTTCCAGTTTAATGGCATTTTTTAAGATTGCATCAGACTGTCACAGTTGCTGTTTAGAATCCACACTCCTTGCTAAGCTGAAAGAGAAAGAAGTAATTACCCTTTAGGCTGCTTCCACACAGGGACGTTACAGGCGCACGTTAGTGCAGCCTGTAACGCTCCCCCAACGCACAGCAATGTAACACAAGTGGGCTGTTCACACTGCCCACGTTGCGTTACATGTAACGCTGCACGTTATTTAGAAAGTGCAGCATGCTACTGCGTTACAGCGGCTTAAGCCGAGTTAGACTGTTTGCACATGCTCAGTAATGTTGGGGAGGAGCGGAGAGCGGCCAGGCACATGGCTAATTAATATTTACTGCACGTTGTGACGTGCAGTGTTTACTTCCTGGAGCGGCCGCTCTGTGCGGCGATTGGCCGGCGGGACCACGTGATGCCGCATGCGTCCAAGAGTACACATCATGGCATCACGGACGCCAGAGTGAGCTGCACAACGCGGCTCACTCTGACGTCCACATCGAAGAGCACCAGGCCTTGCGTTAGGTGCACGTTATGCGACCTTAACGTGGCACCTAATGCAACGTCTTAGTGTGCAAGTAGCCTTAAAGTAGTATAAAACTCTGACATGACATTCAATCAAAAATGTGTTTTCCTACTTTTTTATTACCATATTTGCTTTTGTGCACAAGTAATATTAATACAGATTACAAGTTCCCAAAGTACAGTTTATCTACTCTGAAAGCTGCCATTGTATTATATTCATAGATTTAAATATATAAATACAGCAGCTATCTAGTGAAAATTTCTCATCAGTCTCTGCTTGTGGCCTCAGTACAGTTTTGTTTCAGTTCAGTGGCTGGCTGTAAATAATTGTAGCTACAGAGGAATCTAAACAAAAGATAATGTTCTCACCTATTCAGATGCAGATCACAAGCTGAAGGAGCTTTCCACTGCAGAACAAAGTGCTGTGTTTAAACACTTATGCTGGGGATACACGGTACGTTTCTGTTAATATTCAGCTGGCCCGATCAAGCCGTTCGACCCGCGCCCGCTCGATTCCCGCCGGCGGATAATGGCAGGGAATCGAGCGGCTGATAAGGACCGCCGGCGGGGACGAGCGGGAATCGATCCGCGCGGACGAGCGGGGACGCGGCTGGAGTCGATCCGGCGGCTAGTCAGCGGCCGGATCGACACGTCTATGCCCAGCATTAAGGCCCGTTTCCATTTCTGCTAACTTGTGACAAAAAAAAAAATGAAATCTGCCACGGACTCACCATGCTCCTCTCTGAATACTTTGGGGTGTCTACTTTCCAAAATGGGGTCATTTGTGGGGTGTGTTTACTGTCCTGGCATTTTGGGGGGTGCTAAATTGTAAGCACCCCTGTAAAGCCTAAAGTTGCTCATAGGACTTTGGGCCCTTTAGCACACCTAGGCTGCAAAAAAGTGTTACACATGTGGTATCGCCGTACTCAGGAGAAATAGTATAATGTGTTTTAGGGTGTATTTTTACACATACCCATGCTGGGTGGGAGAAATATCTCTGTAAATGAGATTTTTTTGATTTGTTTTTTACACACAATTGTCCATTTACAGAGATATTTCTCCCACCCAGCATGGGTATGTGTAAAAATACACCCCAAAACACATTATACTACTTCTCCTGAGTACGGCGATACTACATGTGTGACACTTTTTTGCAGCCTAGGTGCGCTAAGGGGCCCAAAGTCCTATGAGTACCTTTAGGATTTCACAGGTCATTTTGAGTCATTTGGTTTCCAGACTACCTCTCATGGTTTAGGGCCCCTAAAATGCCAGGGCAGTTTAGGAACCCCACGATTGACCCCATTTTAGAAAGAAGACACCCCAAGGTATTCCGTTAGGAGTATGGTGAGTTCATACAGTAGAAGATTTTATTTTTTGTCACAAGTTAGCGGAAATTGATTTTTATTGTTTTTTTTTTCACAAAGTGTCATTTTCCACTAACTTGTGACAAAAAATAAAATCTTCTATGAACTCATCATACACCTAACGGAATACCTTGGGGTGTCTTCTTTCTAAAATGGGGTCACTTGTGGGGTTCCTATACTGCTCTGCCATTTTAGGGGCCCAAAACCGTGAGGAGTAGTCTAGAAACCAAATGCCTCAAAATGACTGTTCAGCAAGCATCTGCAAATTTTGATGACAGGTGGTCTATGAGGGGCCGAATTTTGTGAAACCAGTCGTAAGCAGGGTGGCCTCTTAGATGACAGGTTGTATTGGCACTGAAGTGCAGGAAGCGCAGGATGTTCTCAAATCGTGACCTGGACATGGCAGCAGAGAACATGGGCATGTGATGTATTGTGTGCGTAGACCAATAAGACTGCAATACATTCTTTTTGACTAGACCCATGTTAAGAAGAAGGCTCCAAAAAATGTTATGTTGAGAAACTTGGAGTGGTTTCCACCGAAAAGGCTCGGCATGGTAGCTTCTTGGATTGGCAGTTGTGTAGTGTGTGACATAACAGTTGGTCTCAGCCACAATTAAGTCGTAGAGACCAGCAGTGATCAGAAAAAAAAAATTCTGTCACTGCGGTGGGGCGGGTGAGGGTTTGGGAGGGTGAGGGTTTGGCCGGGTGATCAGAAGCCTGCAGGGGGCAGATTAGGGCTTGATCTGATGGATAGGAGTGCTAGGGGGTGACAGGTGGTGACAGAATGTGATTGATGGGTGTCTCAGGAGGATTATAGGGGAGAATAGATGCAATCAATGCACTGGGGAGGTGATCGGAAGGGGGTCTGAGGGGGATCTGAGGGTTTGGCCGAGTGATCAGGAGCCCACACGGGGCAAATTAGGGCCTGATATGATGGGTAGGTGTGCTAGGGGGTGACAGGTGGTGACAGGAGGTGATTGATGGGTGTCTAATGGTGTGATAAGAGGGGGAAATAGATGCAATCAAAGCACTGGGGAGGTGATTGGGGGGGTCTGAGGGTGTGGGCAGGTGATTGGGTGCCCGCAAGGGGCAGATGAGGGTCTGATCTGATGGGTATGATGGGTAGCAGTGACAGGGGGTGATTGATGGGTGATCAGTGGGTGATTAGAGGGGAGAACAGATGTAAATAATGCACTGGGGAGGTGATCAGGGGGGGTTTGAGGGTGTGGGCGGGTGTTTTGATGCCTGCAGGGGGCAGATTAGGGTCTGATCTGATGGGTAGCAGTGACAGGGGGTGACGGGGGGATTGATAGGTGATCAGGGTGTGATTAGAGGGGAGACTAGATGCAAGCAATGCACTGGCGAGGTGATCAGGGGGGGTCTGAGGGTGATCTGAGGGGGTGGGCGGGTGATTGGGTGCCCGCAAGGGGCAGTTGAGGGTCTGATCTGATGGGTATGATGGGTAGCAGTGACAGGGGGTGATTGATGGGTGATCAGTGGGTGATTAGAGGGGAGAACAGATGTAAATAATGCACTGGGGAGGTGATAATGGGTGGTCTGAGGGCAATCTGAGGGTGTGGGCGGGTGTTTGGGTGCCCGCAAGGGGCAGATTAGGGTCTGATCTGATGGGTAGCAGTGACAGGTAGTAACGGGGTAATTGATGGGTGACCAGTGGGTGATTAGAGGGAAGAACAGATGTAAACAATGCACTTGGGAGGTGATCTGAGGGCGGGTCTGCGGGCGATCTGAGGGTGTGGGCGGGTGATCAGGTGCCCGCAAGGGGCAGGTTAGGGTCTGATCTGATGGGTGGCAGTGACAGTTGGTGACAGGGGGTGATTGATGGGTGATTGACAGGTGAGCAGTGGGTGATTACAGGGGAGAATAGATGTATACAGTACACGGGGGGGGGGGGGGGGGTCTGGGGAGGATCTGAGGGTGTGAAGGATGATCAGGAGCCCCCAGGGGGCAGTTTAGGACCTAAAATAAACTATAGCATTGACAGATTGTGACAGGGGGTGATTGATGGTAGATTAGGGGGGGTGATTGGGTGCAAACAGTGGTCTGAGGGGGTGATCAGGGAGAGGTCTGAGGGGTGCTGTGGGCGATCAGGGGGCAGGATCAGTGTGTGTGTGTGTGCTTACATACACAGCTGCCTCCTGCCCTGGTGGTCCCTCGATCACCGGGACCACCAGGGCAGGAGACAGCCAGTATAATACGCTTTGTATACATTACAAAGCGTATTATACGCTTACTATGCGGCAGATCGGGGGTTAACAACCCGCCGGCACTGCTAATTGGCTGGCAAGTTGACGTTGCGGGTGGGGGGAGCCCATGCACCTCGGCAATTCAGTCCCCCAGGAGCCGCCGCTGATCGGCGTTACGCGGTCCTGGGGGTGCCACTTGCTGACGCCCATTGGTAGTGGGTGGTTGGCAAGTGGTTAACTGTTTGAATGCTGTTCTGCTTTGATTTTTGGGGGGATAGTTGGTTTAAGGCTTTAAATAATCTTTTAGAACCTAGAGGAAATACTAAGTTTCATACGACTTTAAACTTTCTTTAGCTTAAACCTCATTACATGCCTTATTTCACTGTTTTATCTGCTGCCACTCTCTGCTGTTTTATCCTTTATTTACTTTTCATAAAACCAGACTGAATTTGGCAAGCTGTTAGACAAGCTCTTTTGCATGGATAACAACTCTAGTATTTTTAACTAGTACTGCTGTACTGGAAAACAGAACGAAATGTAATATCTTATTATGGCTAGTATTATATGTGCTTATGTTTATCACATGTCAGTTCAGGTACGCATTAATTTTGAAAGTAAACATAACCTCACTTTACAAATGTGTCCCTTTCCTAGCCTTCATGCGCATGGTCAGCACCATCCAGCGTAGACAGATCCTGACCTTTACCTGGTGACTCCATGTCTCAGCATAACCTGAGATTCAATGACAAAACTCTCCTCTTGAGGCCAGGGGGTTGACCCCAGCCTAGGCTTAGGTTGGTAAAGGTGGGATCATCTCCCCTCTCAACTCTTCACTGAACGGGAGAGACTGACATGCACACCATCCTGGACCTTCCTTGATTGTCTTCAACTTACCCGTAAAGTGAGTCTGAACCAAAAAAAACCTCATATACTTACCTAAGGAGAGGGAAGGCTCTGGGTCCTATAGAGCCTTCTTTTCCTCCTCACAGTGTCCTCATTCTCCCGCAGGCTCCTCCATTTGAATCTCGCACTTCTGAAGTCATGTGAAGCACTTGGGCTTCTGAAGACCGGCAGCTCTGTACTGCGCACGTGCAAGTGTGAGAGAGGGCGCTTGCACTTGCGCAGTATGGAGCAGCCCATTTTCGAAAGCCAAAGACTGCTTCCAAAGACTGCTAAAGCCAGCCCAACATGGAACAGAGCAGTCTACGATCCATGGGGGAGCCTATGGGGGAGCGCAAGGACCTTGAGGAGACCAGGAAGGCTCTATAGGACCCAGAGCCTTCCCTTTTCTTAGGTATCTGTTTTTTTATATTTTTTTATGTTTCAGACTTTCAGACTCCCTTTAATTCATCCACCCCATATCCACCTGCTGGCCAATATTGGAGCCCAGCCCAACTCTCTTTTATTTGGGCAACAAAGAACAAGAACTCTCCCTACCTCTTGGACCTACAGTTCCAGTGCACACAGTAATTCCATAAGACTGCTCAGACATTGTTCAGATTTTTTATCTTAATCCAATTTTATTTTGCTATGCAAATCCTGTTCATTGTTAGATGTTTTTGACAACTATCTGTAATCATTTTGTATGTATGATTTCATTGTGAAATAAATGGTTGTTCCATTGTCTGTGTTCTGAATAACCCTAGTAAAGAGTCTTGCCTTCTGAAGAGACTACACCAGATTGTTATTGCTAGATAGGTTGTAGACATAGCCTTTCTCTTACAGGAATAGATAGTTTTAGGAGCCTTCTCACTCCTTGTCAAAAAGAGAGGTGGTGGCAGCATGTCTAATCTCTTGTGAAGAGATTGCAGATTGTATGGGTATTCAGGACCGGCCCGCTCATGAGGCGGGGTGAAACTTTTGCCTCAGGCAGCATCTTTCTAGGGGCGGCACCCGCCCGTCCTTGGGTGCGGGGAGCCGGCCGCCGAGCTGGAGGGCTAGCGGGCAGGATGGGGGTATTGGGCCTAGCGGCGGGGAGGGGGGTCGGACCCCCCCTCCCTCGCCTGGGTCCCCCGATCTGCGCTCCCCTCCAGCCTTACATAGTGAAGCAGCCGCTGCTCGTAAGAGGCACGGGCGGGGAGGACTCACCTCTTCCTCGTTCCAGCGAACGCTCCACTGACGTCACTTCCTGCAACGCTGCAGGAAGTGACATTAGTGGAGCGCACGCTGGGAAGAGGTGAGTCCTCTCCGCCCGTGCCTCGTACGAGTAGCGGCTGCTTCGCTATGTAAGGCTGGAGGGGAGCGCAGATCGGGGGACCCAGGCGAGGGAGGCCCAATACCCCCGTCCTGCCCGCTACCCCTCCAGCTCGGCGCCCCCCACGGGGGGGGGGTTGGGCGGCAGCAGCAATAGCAATTTTTTTGAAATTTGCCTCAGGCGGCAAAAAGTCTAGGGCCGGCCCTGTGGGTATTACATACAATCGATACTTTAAGCAATCCACCTGGTTACTCTGTGCTTAGTGAGGAAGGCATTCCGGTGCCTCCCAGTGGATGGGGCTGGAATTGCAGCTGTGCACAGAGGGAACATGGTTGCTTCGAGCTGATAGTCAACCTCAAGAAAAGTCAACCAGTTCCTGCAAGACAACATCTTTTCCTGGGGGCCTTATTTAACACCAGAAACAATGCATTTCACTACCGCCACAAAAGATAAAGATAATATGCTCCAAGATTAGATTTATCACAGTCCATTACAAACTACAACCAGATTTTGTCTTCACATTATTGGAATCCTGACAGAAACTACCCCCATGGTCAGGTGGGGCAGACGGTATGTCCGGAGACTGCAAGAAAAACAAAAGACCATTATTAGTTCTATAATACCTATGACATTATAACAGTTCTATAATACCTATACAATTTCATGTGCAGAATAACTTGGAACAGTGTTTTTTAAGTTTTTGTTTTTTTCTGTTTTTGAAAAGCATATGCCGATTGCCGCTTGCATTGACTATTTAGGAAAATCAGAGAAATATATAAATTGTATAATAGTTTGGACCGCAGTGTAAAAAAGAACAGCGGAAGCCGTGTGCAGAATATGATATTTCATCTGTAAGCGCTGCGGATTTTACACAGGATGTGGTCTCATACTTGCCTGATGTTCTTTCTTAGTTGATGAAGACGACATTTTATTTCTGTTTGGATTTTAATGTCACTTTTTATATAAATAATGTTTTAAAGAGGCAGTCCACCCAAGACTGACCTTTCAGTGTTTGGTGGGGACCGGAGGATTAACCCTATGGGATGGTATCTTCTGTCTCAAAGGCTTGTTTTGTTGCTCACTAAGGAATGTTGTGCTTATTTTATGCAAAGTGTGAAGGTTTCAAATGGACCAAACTCATGCACTTGCTACATCTATTCCGCCCATATTCAGTTTCATAAATGTGAATAAAATTAGCATCAGCTCAAGACTATGAGCATCTCATTCACCATCACTACTAGTCTGATTACCAAGAGCTCGTCCTCATCCTACTGAGTTTCACTATAGCTGTGTAAGTGTGAAGATACACATATGAGCCATGGAAGTATTTACACACTTCCTGTATGCCCACAGTCCTAACTTCAATTCTACTCCATCCCACTTCATATGGTTAGCTTGTGTGTTTTACTGCAATTAGTAGCAGGGTTAGATGTAACCAGCTGAGGGCGAGCTAGAGGTTTTTTCTTTGGTGTATCTGATATTGTCCACACAGGCCTTCTTCGGCTGCAGCATCCAGCATGGTGCATACAATACGTATGCTGGGATGCTGCATTGGTTGCAGTTGATGTCTTAGTTGATGCTTTGGTATGACTGGTTCCCATAGAGTTGGGCCGAACGGGTTCCATGCGAACTTCCGTGGTTCGCGTTCACGTCCCGCAGGCGAACCTTTGCGGAAGTTCGGTTCGCCCCATAATGCACCATGGAGGGTCAACTTTGACCCTCTACATCACAGTCAGCAGGCCCAGTGTAGCCCCTGGAGCCCCACCCCCCTTATATAAGGCAGGCAGCGGCGGCCATTACGGTCACTTGTGTGCCTGCATTAGTGAGAGTAGGGCGAGCTGCTGCAGACTGTCTCTCATAGGGAAAGATTAGTTAGGCTTAGCTTGTTCCTGGCTGCATACCTGTTCTGTTCTGTGAACCCACCACTGCATACCTGTACTGTGAACCCACCACTGCATACCTGTTCTGTGAACCCACCACTGCATACCTGTACTGTGAACCCACCACTGCATACCTGTTCTGTGAACCTGCCACTGCATACCTGTTCTGTGAACCCACCACTGCATACCTGTTCAGTGAACCTGCCACTGCATACCTGTTCTGTGAACCCACCACTGCATACCTGTTCAGTGAACCTGCCACTGCATACCTGTTCTGTGAACCCACCACTGCATACCTGTTCTGTGAACCCACCGCTGCATACCTGTTCTGTGAACCCACCACTGCATACCTGTTCAGTGAACCTGCCACTGCATACCTGTTCTGTGAACCCACCACTGCATACCTGTTCTGTGAACCCACCACTGCATACCTGTTCAGTGAACCTGCCACTGCATACCTGTTCTGTGAACCCACCACTGCATACCTGTTCAGTGAACCCACCACTGCATACCTGTACTGCTCAGTGAACCCGCCACTGCATACCTGTTCTGTTCAGTGAACCCGCCACTGCCGTCACTACACAAACAGCTGTTTGCAGTGCGTTACACGGTGAGTTTGGTGTGTCAGTGTGAAGCAGTACCTTAATTACACTACCTGATTGATGTATACACATGCAAGATGTTTTAAAGCACTTTAGGCCTGTCATTTAGCATTCAATGTGATTTCTGCCCTTAAAACGCTGCTTTGCGTCAAATCCAGATTTTTCCCGGGGACTTTTGGCGTGTATCCCACTCCGCCATGCCCCCCTCCAGGTGTTAGACCCCTTGAAACATCTTTTCCATCACTTTTGTGGCCAGCATAATTTTTTTTTTTTCAAAGTTCGCATCCCCATTGAAGTCTATTGCGGTTCGCGAACTTTAACGCGAACCGAACCTTCCGCGGAAGTTCGCGAACCCGGTTCGCGAACCTAAAATCGGAGGTTCGGCCCAACTCTAGTTCCCAATTGTTGTTGGCTGCCTCCTTATTCCTGTATTGTGTATTTGCAACACAGGTTGAAGTCAGGACTAGGGATGCAGAAATGGATTACGCAGAATTGAAATTTCAACATTTCCGATTGGAAACCGGAGATTGAATTTCCGCAGAAATACTACATTACTGCAAATTGGTGATTTTAGCCCAATCGCAGAACTTGGGAGCATTGGACCAATCAGCAATCAGCGGATTACCGCAACAAATGTAGCTGATTAGAGTCTGAATTTTTCGAGTTTTTTCCTGTATATAAACCTATGTTTATCTCATCATGTCACATATCAAGTTATGCATTTATTGTGAAAGTAAATGTAAGTTCACTTTACAAATGTGTCCCTTCCCTAGCCACCATGCACATGATCAGCACCATCCAGCATAAACTATGACAGATACTAACCTTCTCCTGGTGACTCCATGTCAGCAATCGGCATAACCTTATATTGCATGCCAAAACTCTCCACTTGAAGCCAGGGGGCTGACCCCAGCCTGGGCTCAGGTTGCTAAGGGTGAGCTCATCTCCCCTCTCAACTCTTCCTTGTCAGGGAGAGACACAAAGTCTGACACACACACCATCCTGGTCCTTCCTTGCTTGTCTTCAACTTACACTTAAAGTAAGTCTGAACCATAATACTAAATAAAGAACAGATGCTTACCTAAGGAGAGGGTCCTATAGAGCCTTCCCATCCTCCTCATGGTGTCCTTGTTCCCCCGCAGGCTCCTCCTTTTGAATCTCCCACTTCAGAAGTCATGGGACACACTCGGGCTTCCGAAGACCGGCAGCTCTGTACAGCGCACACACAAGTGTGAGGGAGGGCACTTGCGCGTGCTCAGTATGGAGCAGCCTGTTTTCGAAAGCCCCAGTGATTCCGAAGACTGCCAAAGTCAGCCCAACATGGAACAGAGCAGTCTACGACCCATGGGGGAGCCTGTGGGGGAGCATGAGGACCATAAGTAGACCAAAAAGGCTCTATAGGACCCAGGGCCTTCCCTTTTCTTAAATAAGTATCTGTTTTTTATATTTTTGTACATTTCAGACTCCCTTTAATTCATCTACCCCGTATCAATCTGTTGGCCATTTGGACCCCAGTCCAACTCTCATTTATTTGGGCAACAAAGAACTTTCCCTACCTCTTGGACTTACAACTCCAGTGCACACAGTAATTCCATAAGACTGCTCAGACGTTGTTCAGATTTTTTATCTTAATCCAAGTGAATGGGGCTGGAATTGCAGCTGTGCACAGAGGGAACATGGTTGCTTAGAGCCAGGCCCGTATCCCTTACAGAGATGGCCCAAACCTCCGATTTTCGGTTTGCGAAATTTTGCGGAAGGTTCGGTTCGCGCGAACTTTGGTGAACCGCAATAGAGTTCAATGGAGAGGCGAACTTTAAAATTTAGAAAAACTTATGCTGGCTAGAAAAATGATGGAAAAGATGTTTCAAAGGGTCTTATACCTGGAGGGAGACATGGTTGAGTGGAATAGACATCAAAAGTCCCAGAAAAAAATCTGGATTTGACACAAAGCAGTGTTTTAAGGTCAGAAATCTCATTGAATGTTCAACTGTAGGCCTACACTGCTTTACAACATCAGGCATCAGGAAGTGTAATCCTCCCATCCTCCGGAGGAGGGTCTTGTCTTCCAGGGAATTGTAGGATTTCAAAAGCCAACCGTGAGAAAACGCGGAAAAGCCGCCGCGTGTGCTCAGAACAAGGCGGCTGATTCCGCGTCCAACGCGGCGGTTTGCAAGCGTAGGCCTACATCTGCTAGTATGGCTGAACGCGGAGAAACCGCCGCATGCTCTAATAGCGGGGCGTCTGGTTCCGCGTCCAGCGCGGCGGGTGCTTCACAACACATGTCTGGTGTGGCTGGGACTGATAGTCCACACAGGTTCAGAAGGACGCGCGCGCGCGCTGAGAGGCAGAACTTTTATGACAGCCAGAAGGGAGTCAGCTGACCAAGCTGGTCAGCTGACGTTGCAACCAGTTCCCATTGGTCCAGCACTTAGGGGAGGCGCTGGAGAGTGCTGTACTATATATACTGGGTGCTGGTCATTCACTGGTTGTCTGCCGTTGCGATCACTACGTGGAAGCACTCAGACCTTTTGTCAGAATCTGTGTTACCATTCTGTTATACTTCAGACTAGTTCCAGGGTGTTGATGATCACGGACCTCACACCCAAGACTAGGGATTTGTGTTACCATTCTGTTATAACTCAGACTAGTTCCAGGGTGTTGATGATCAAGGACCTCACACCCAAGCCTAGGGACTTGAGTTACCATTCTGCTATAACTCAGACTAGTTCCAGGGTGTTGATGATCAAGGACCTCACACCCAACCTAGGGACTTGTGTTACCATTCTGTTATACTTCAGGCTAGTTCCAGGGTGTTGATGATCACGGAGCTCACACCCAAGACTAGGCATTGTGTATTATCTGTTATGACTTTCTGCTTTCCTGACCACTCTTCTGCTTACTGATTTGGTACTTCGCTAAATCTGATACTCTGTTGCCAAACCCTGCGTGTCTCAGGATTACCGAATCAGTTTCCTGTCTCTGTACCTTGTCTGTCCGTGTGTTGCCGACCTGGCTTGCCCGACCTCGAGAGCTATCTCCTCAGTTAAGAGATAGTTCACAGATCAGTCAGTGACATCCTCTCTTTGGTGTCACTCACGCTCTGGTCTTTCCTACCCCTAGCCTGGCTCCTCCCCTCGGGAGAGTTTCAGGTTACTGGAAGGTACTTGTTCTCCAGAACAGTATTGACTACTGCTCTGATACCTGTTCCCCAGGTATTGTCCTCAAAGTATTACTGTTGCACCAAACACTCATATTACTTAGGTATCCAGAGGTTAGTGATATATCTGATTATCGGTGATACTGCAGATCATCAATAATCAGGTATATATCTGCATTCTTGGTGATACTGCAGATCACCAATAATCAGATTCTCTCTGTGTTACACCGATCGTTACACCAGCTTACATACCTTGGCCGAGAATCGAACCCAGGTCTAGTGCTTGGTAGGCAGCTCTCTTCACCACTATACCACCACCAACACTACATGCTGAAGCCAGCCTAGCATGTACCTATATCCAAGAGAAAAATGAGCTTGCTTAGGGATTTGTAGGATTTAAAAAGCCAACTCGCATCCATTGGCCAGGAATCAAACCCAGGCCTACCGCTCTGTAGGCTGCTATCCTAACCACTATACCACCAACACAACACACTGCAATGCTACATGCTGAAGCCAGCCTCATTACGATTATTTGGCACCTATGGGGGGCCCCATCCAAATTTTCGCAAGGGGGCCCAGTGATTTCTAGTTACGCCCCTGACTACTACCTAAACTGGGGATACCTATAGACCTGGCTATCTATACTGGCTACTTATACTATTTATTTATATAGCGCCAACATATTACGCAGTGCTGTACAGAGTATGTGTTGTCTTGTCACTAACTGTCTTGTCTGTATCATAATCTAGGGCCAATTTTTAGGGGGAAGCCAATTAACTTATCTGTATCGTATATTATTGGGATGTGGGAGGAAACTGGCGTGCCTGGAGGAAACCCACACAGACACGGGGAGAACATTTAATGCCTTGCAGATGTTGACCTGGCTGGGATTCAAACTGGGAACCCAGTGCTGCAAGGTGAGAGCGCTAACCACTATGCCACCGTGCTGCCGTACTACTGTAATATATTGTACTGCCATCTTCAGCAGTACTTCACAGAGTACGTAGTCATGTCACTGACTATCCTCTGAGGAGCTTACAATCTAATCCTACCATAGTCTAACGTCCTACCATTATATTATGTATTTATATAGCACTAGCATCTTCAGCAGTACTTCACAGAGTACGTAGTCATGTCAGTGACTATCCTCTGAGGAGCTTACAGTCTAATCCTGTCATAGTCTAATGTCCTACCATATTATTATGTATTTATATAGCACTGGCATCTTCTACAGCAGCAGAGAACATAGTCATGTTACTGACTTTTCTCAGAGGAGCTCACAATCTAATCCTACCACTATTTTGTGTGAGAGAACACTGGCTAATGTATGTTTTTGTTGTTGTTTTTTTTTGGAGGGGGGGGGGGGACATTTCCTACTTGCTTTTTTAAGGTCACTTTACTCATATGTGGGGAGAAAACACGGCCACACCGACTTTGGGTTGCACTCTTACTAGGAAATTTTAATTGGCCACACCCACTGTATGTTATGGTCATGCCTACTGCATTATGTGACCACGCCCATTTTTGCCCTTCTGGAGGGAGGGGGGGGGGGGGGGGGGAGAGCGTCATAGGTTTGGGGTGCCTAGGGGAGCCCAAACCCTAAATACAGCCCTGCTTAGAGCTGATAGTCAACCTCAAGAAAAGTCTAATTCCTGCAAGACAACATGTTTACCCGGGGGCCTTATTTAACACCAGAGACAATGCATTTCACTACCGCCACAAGAGATTGCGATAATACGCTCCAAGATTAGATTTATCACTGTCCATTACAAACTACTACCAGATTTTGTCTTCACATTATTGGAATCCTGACAGAAACTACCCCCATGGTCAGGTGGGGCAGACGGTATGTCAGGAGACTGCAAGATCAACAAAAGACCATTATTAGTTCTATAAAATTTGATGTGCAGAATAACTTGGAACAGTGTTTTTTTAGGTTTTTGGGTTTTTTCTGTTTTTGAAAAGCATATGCTGACTGCCACTTGCATTGCCTATTTAGGAACATTAGAGAAATATATAAATTGTATAATAGTTTGGACCGCAGTGTAAAAAAGAACAGCGGAAGCCATGTGCAGAATATGATATTTCATCTGTAAGCGCTGCGGATTTTACACAGGATGTGGTCTCATACTTGCCTGATGTTCTTTCTTAGTTGATGAAGATGGCATTTTATTTCTGTTTGGATTTTAATGTCACTTTTTATATAAATAATGTTTTAAAGAGGCAGTCCACCCAAGACTGACCTTTCAGTGTTTGGTGGGGACCGGAGGAATAACCCTATGGGATGGTATCTTCTGTCTCAAAGGATGGTTTTGTTGCTCACTAGGGAATGTTGTGCTTATTTTATGCAAAGTATGAAGGTTTCAAATGGACCAAACTCATGCACTTGCTGCATCTATTCCGCCCATATTCAGCTTCATAAATGTAAATAAAATTAGCATTAGCTCAAGACTATGAGCATCTAATTCACCATCACTTATAGTCTGATTACCAAGAGCTCTTCCTCATCCTATTGGGTTTCACTATAGCTGTGTAAGTGTGAAGATACACATATGAGCCATGGAAGTATTTACACACTTCCTGTATGCCCACAGTCCTAACTCTAATCCTACTCCATCCCACTTCATATGGTTAGCCTGTGTCTTTTAATGCAATTAGTAGCAGGGTTAGATGTAACCAGCTGAGGGCGAGCTAGAGGTTTTTTCTTTGGTGTATCTGATATTGTCCACACAGGCCTGCTCCGGCTGCAGCATCCAGCATGGTGCATACAATACGTATGCTGGGATGCTGCAGTGGTTGCAGTTGTTGTCTTAGTTGATGCTTTGGTATGACTGGTTCCCAATTGTTGTTGGCTGCCTCCTTATTCCTGTATTGTGTATTTGCAACACAGGTTAAAGTCAGGACTAGGGATGCAGCATTGGATTACGCAGAATTGAAATTTCAACATTTCCGATTGGAAACCGGAGATTGAATTTCCGCAGAATTACTACATTACTGCAAATTGGTGATTTTAGACCAATCGCAGAACTTGGGCGCATTGGACCAATCAGCAATTAGCGGATTACCGCAGCAAACGTAGCTTATTAGAGTCTGAATTTTTTCAGTTTTTTTCCTGTATATAAACTTATGTTTATCTCATCATGTCACATATCACGTAGCCTCCCTGGCGGTATGGACGAGCTGAGTTCGTCCAGCAAAAACTTGCAAAAAACGTTAATGACGAGCTGAGCTCGTCCATGCCGACAGGGAGATTTCCTGTTTCTCTGCCCCGCCGGCTGCATTTTTTTCTCATCAGAGGGATTCCCCAGGATGGCTGGATGCCTGACTGCACGCTGTGGGTAGCGATCTGTGCTACCCACAGCGTGCAGAACAAGCATCCAGCCACCCTAGGGAATCCCTGGGCAGCCAGCGGGGCAGGGAATGTGCGGGGTTCCCCCCTGTATGCGGAGGCTATGTGGGCGGGGGGATCCCCCTCTGTGCGGGTGGGGGGATCCCCCTTCTATGGTGGCTGTTGCGGGCGGGGATCCCCCTCTGTGCGGGTGGGGGGATCCCCCTTCTATGGTGGCTGTTGCGGGCGGGGATCCCCCTCTGTGCGGGTGGGGGGATCCCCCTTCTATGGTGGCTGTTGCGGGCGGGGATCCCCCTCTGTGCGGGTGGGAGGATCCCCCTTCTATGGTGGCTGTTGCGGGTGGCCTATTCCCCCCTCCCTCCCGATCTCCCCCCTCCCGATCTACTCCCCCCCCCTCTAAGCCCGTGGAGTAAATAGTTGTACTCACCAGAGGGCTTTCTCCAGCGACGCAGCAGCACTTCCTCCTCCATCTCCAAAGTCCCGGTCTCTGTACAGTTACATTACGAGGCTTGGTGACGTCACCAAGCCTCGTAATGTAACTATACAGAGAACGAGACTTCGGAGATGAAGGAGGAAGTGCTGCTGCCATCGCTGGAGAAAGCCCTCTGGTGAGTACAACTATTTACTCCACGGGCTTAGAGGGGGGGGAGTAGATCGGGAGGGGGGAGATCGGAAGGGAGGGGGGAATAGGCCACCCGCAACAGCCACCATAGAAGGGGGATCCCCCCACCCGCACAGAGGGGGATCCCCGCCCACAACAGCCACCATAGAAGGGGGATCCCCCCACCCGCACAGAGGGGGATCCCCGCCCACAACAGCCACCATAGAAGGGGGATCCCCCCACCCGCACAGAGGGGGATCCCCTGCCCGCAACAGCCACCATAGAAAGGGGTTCCCCCTGCCCGCACAGAGGGGGATCCCCCGCCAGCACAGCCTCCACATACAAGGGGGAACCCCCACACATTCTCTGCCCCGCTGGCTGCCCAGGGATTCCCTAGGGTGTGCTTGTTCTGCACGCTGTGGGCAGCACAGATAGCTACCCACAGCGTGCTGGGGGAGGGGGGGGGAGGACCGGGAGGGGGACATCTGGCTACCTATAAATCTGGCTAAACACCTGGCTCACTATATACCTGGCTAAACACCTGGCTCGCTATACATCTGGCTAAACACCTGGCTCACTATACATCTGGCTAACTATACCTGGCTGCACATCTGGCTAACTATACCTGGCTGCACATCTGGCTAACTATACATCTGGCTAACTATACCTGGCTGCACATCTGGCTAACTATACATCTGGGTCTTATACTCACCATTGGCATGCTGATCCCTCGTCGCGTACCTCTGATAGCTTCCCCAGTGTCTTCTTCCATGTCCCTTGGCGGATTTTGCTTCTCCCTCGGCGATCACATGTCCCCCGTTGATCGGCGTATATGACACCAGGGTCACACAGCGTCATCAACATCTTGCAGAAAACACTTTTTTTTTTTTTTAAATTGAATTCAATACAATAACCTGTATTGAATTCAATATAAAAAAAAAATTGGTTGCAAAAAAAAATGGTTGCAAATTATTGGAAATTAATTGAAACACTTTTTGCACGGAAATCCTGGGGAAACTGAACGCCAGGGTGGTTAAAGAGACTCTGAAGCGAGAATAAATCTCGCTTCAGAGCTCATAGTTAGCAGGGGCATGTGTGCCCCTGCTAAAACGCCGCTAAACGCTGGTCCCTTACCCCCCGAAATCCCCTCCGTGCAGCCGGGGATCTCTTCCTGATTGAGGCACGCGCGTCTGTCAGCGCGTATCTCCGCCTCTCCCCCGCCCCTCTCAGTCTTCCTTCACTGAGAGGGGCGGGGAGAGGCGGCGATGCGCCGCTGATAGACGTGACTGGAGGCAGGGCAGCAGCCGTTAGCCCTGCCTCTATGAGCAGCAAAATCAACGACCAATCTGGTCGTTGATTTTGCGGGGGGGGGGGGGGGGGCTCCACTTGAAGCCAGGGGGCTGACCCCAGCCTGGGCTCAGGTTGCTAAGGGTGAGATCATCTCCCCTCTCAACTCTTCCTTGTCAGGGATAGACACAAAGTCTGACACACTGACACACACCATCCTGGTCCTTCTTTGCTTGTCTTCAGCTTACTGTTAGAGATGGCCGAACTGTTTGCCAGTTTACAGTTCCCGGCGAACAACGCATGTTCATGTTCGCGTCGGCAGGTGAACACATGGCCCGTTTGACCCGCATGCAGGGCCGGCCTGCTTATGAGGCGGGGTGAAACTTTTGCCTCAGGCGTCAAACTTTTAGTGAGTGCGGGGGGCCGGCCGCCAAGCTGGAGGGGTAGCGAGCAGGTCGGGGGTATTGGGCCTAGCGGTGGGGAGGGGGGGTCGGACCCCCCTCCCTCACCTGGGTCCCCCGATCTGCGCTCCCCTCAGCTGTAAATAGTTAGGAAGCAGCCGATAGTAAGAGGCACGGGCGGGGATGACTCACCTTTTCCGCATTCCAGCGTGCGCTCCACAGACATCACATCCTACAACGGGGGGGGGGGGGGGGGGAGGGTGGCGTCATTTTTTTTCTAAATCTGCCTCAGGCGGCCAAAATTCTAGGGCCGTCCATGCCCGCACGCCACATAAATCATCATGGAGCCAAAATTTGACCCTTACCCAGAGTCAGCAGGCACATGGCAGCCAATCAACTGTCCCTCCCTCCTGGAACACCCCCTTCCTCCCCTTTAAAAACACCAGCATGGCAGCCATTTTAGTCTGCTTTTGGCTGCTGTGCTAGGCAGATTAGCGAGACAGCTGTGCTGTGCTGTAGGGACAGCGTTAGTGAGGCCTGTGTTCTGTGTTTGTACTGCAGTTTCTCGCTGCTACAGTGTCCTGATGAACCATCAGTAGCCCTTAAAGGTTGGTTTATTGTTTATCTTGCTATTTTTATATTGCAATTCTGTGTGTCCACTGTCCAGAGCATTTAAGCTGTTGGACACAATGCTGTGCACAATGCTGCTAGTGCTACAGTACCTTGCATAATAGCTCTCATAAGAGCTGGTTGCTTGTTTTTCTTGCTATTGTTTTATTTCTGCTCTCTATGTCCAGTGCACATGTTAGCCATTGGAGACAGGTCTGTTGGTCCTAGTAGTGCACCGACTAGATAACTCAATCATCCTTCACCACCACTACTGCCATCATCTAGTATCCACTAATGCCCCCTGTATAGGGCCTCACAGGTAGGGCCTATATTGTGAATTTATTGTTGCAGGTAATACAAACCCATCTGTCACCTGACCTGTGTGAAGTGACATTCAGTTCCTCACTGGCAGGGTACTTATTTTTTGCTATTTTATTATTGTGTAATAAAAAATGGCAGGCAGAGGCAGGCCACACCATAGGGGTCATGCTGCTGTGACTTCCTGTGACCCTAGAATATTGCCCAGTGTTCAGAGGGCACAGTCCCTGAACTCACAAAATGCTGATGACGTTGTTGACTGGCTTACACAGAACACCCCATCATTTACCACTTCTGCTCTGAACTTTGTTGCACCATTCTCATCCTGCTGTGATATGGGCACCCTACGACGTACCACTTGCCCCACCACCCCTCAACATCTAAAGGCAAGGGCCTTACACACTTGTGAGTGCTCAATCTCCCATGGATGAACAGTCGTGCAACTAGTTAGCATGGAGGAGTTCAAACTAAACAAAAACAACAACAACAACAACAAAAACCCACAAATAAATAGCAAAAACAAATTTTGTGTAGTTATGCATAGTCTGTGGGGATGATTTCATTGTCTAGGGCCAATAGGTTACCCGCAATGGTCGCCAAAGGTTAAGTTACACACCCACGCTGGTCTGTTCAGTGTAGCACACATGTAGCCCTGGACACCTAAGGGCAAGGGCCTTACAGACCTGTTAGTGCTCAATATCGCGTGGCTGAACAGTCGCGTAACTACTTAGCCTGGGAGCATAAACCTAACTGACTGTCACCTGCGTTAAAGAGAATCTGTATTGTTAAAATCGCTCAAAAGTAAACATACCAGTGCGTTAGGGGACATCTCCTATTACCCTCTGTCACAATTTCGCCGCTCCTCGCCGCATTAAAAGTGGTTAAAAACAGTTTTAAAAAGTTTGTTTGTAAACAAACAAAATGGCCACCAAAACAGGAAGTAGGTTGATGTACAGTATGTCCACACATAGAAAATACATCCATACATAAGCAGGCTGTATACAGCATTCCTTTTGAATCTCAAGAGATCATTTGTGTGTTTCTTTCCCCCATGCACTGAAGTTTCAGGCTGCTCTTTTCTTCCTGCAAACAGCTTTGCCCTTGTTTGTAATTCCTCAGTATGTGAAAGCCCAGCCAGCTCAGAGGACGATTTATCCAGCTGATTAGAGCAGCTTCTCTCTTCTCTCTTATCTAAATAACACACAGGCAGTGTGCATAGAGGGGCCAGAAAGGGTGAGTTCATAGCAGAACCACAACACTGAAGAACTTGGCAGCCTTCCAGACACAGGCCGACAAGTCTGACAGGGGAAAGATACATTGATTTATTACAGAGACTGTCATAGTAGAAAGTGCTGCAGTTAGCCAGAACACATTAGAATAGCTTTTGGAACATGTAGGATGATAAAAAACAGGATGCAATTTTTGTTACGGAGTCTCTTTAAGTGTCATTCAGTTCCCTAAACATTTTTTTTTTCTAAATCATTAAGTTTTTCTAAAATATGAGTGTTTGATCCGGCCATAGATCAGCATGACCAAGAGCCTGAAAAGGAAGAGTTGTGATTGCAATCAAAAGGAGCCTTGTCACCTGCTGTATAGCCGCTGCAACAAACACTTTTTTGTTTTTTAAATGCATACAACTAAATCATTAACTAAATTGTTGTATTTAAACCTGTATCATCGTGTGCAGAGCCAAGTCACTGCATCTCTTGTCACCGCGTCTGCAACAAACATTTTTTTTTTCAAAAAAACCCCCTAAATTTTAGTATTTAATGTACTGTATATGCCAATGCCGACATCGTTCTGGACAGTGAACGGCTGCAACAAACATGTTTTAAAAAAAAAAAAAAAAAAAAAACCTAAATTTTGGTATGTAATGTATGTGCCATGATAACATCATTCTGGCCTCTGCTGCAGAAGCTGCAACAGTTTTTTCAAAACCAGATTAAAGTATTCTTGCCTCTGCTGCTGCAGTTTCAACATTTTCTTTTTTCTAAAATATAGATAAACTAAAGCTCTTTGTGGCTGTTTGCAGTGCCATAAACACTGCGTTTCGTCTGTCAGTGTGAACTGGGCCCAACCCTTACACTACCTGACCGACATGTACACTCGACGGACATTTTAAAGAACTTTATTCCACAAATTTTGGAATGTAATGTGATTTCTGCCCTATAAGGCAGAGTTCCCTAACCCTGTCCTCAAGGCCCACCAACAGTACATGTTTTGCAGAAAACCACAAACATGCACAGGTGAGGTAATTAGTGTCTCAGCAGAGCTGGTGATGAACTACCTCTGTGGATTTCCACAAAACATGCACTGTTGGTGGGCCTTGAGGACAGGGTTGGGGAACACTGCATAGAGATTAAAGCTCTGTGTCAACTACATAATTTTTTGTGGGACTTCTGACATGGATCTCTCTCTGTCATTCCACCGTCCAGGTGTTTGGCCCCTTGAAAATTTTCCATCACTTTTGTGGCCACAAAGAGTCCCTATAGGTTTTATAATTCGCCTGCCAATTAAAGTCTATGGTGGTTCACGGGTTCGCGACCGTTTGTGGCAAATTTGCGCTCACAAACTGAAAATTTGATGTTCTTGACATCACTTCTTACCATTGATTCATCCATTCCGTATGCATCTGCTGGCCAATTGGACCCCAGGCCCAACTCTCTTATTTGGACTCTCAACAAAAGAACTCTCCCAACCTCTTGGACCTACAATTCCAGTGCACACAGTAATTCCATAAGACTGCTCAGACATTGTTCAGATTTTCTATCTTAATCCAGTGGTGCTCGGTTAATTTCCGTGATCATGGAATAACCGTGATTCACAAGCAATTTTCCACTATTTGGCTTCGGTATTCGACACCGTGATTGATTCTCGATCACGGAATTCGGCCACTAGGCAGCCATGATTACAAATATTCGGGCCGTGATCCCGCTCGTGATCGTGGGAAAAAAGGCTGTGATTAGATAGATCGTGATTGGGCAGAAATTACGTCTCTGGGCCAATCAGAGGCCCCCCAGCCAGGCCCTAGCAACCAATCATAGGAGGAGAGGCTATGCCCTCCCCTCCTGTATATACAGCGGCGGCCATCTTAAAAAGCTCTGTCCTTGCTAGACTGTGGCACTGAGAGTATCATCTCCAGGCTCTTTGTTGCTAAAGCAAGCTCATTCTTTTGTGCAAAATATAGCATTTTTACTCCTAACAGTGCTCTTATACTTTAGTCTACTGTAAGTTAAACGAGTTTTATCATTCCAATTTAGGTTTCCTTTAAGTTTTTTTATTTTGCTTTATACTGCCACGTAATAATTTAATAATAATTTATTTATTTATACTGCCACATAATAATTTGGACCACAGTGTAAAGCAGAACATCGGAAGCCGTGTGCAGCTTGAGATTCATCTGTAAGCTCTGCGGATTGTACACAGGATGTGGTCTCGTGATTTCACCAGATGTTCTTAGTTGCATTTTATTTCTGTTTGGATTTTATTGTCTCTTTTTATATAAATAATGTTTTAAAGAGGCAGTCCACCCAAGACTGAACTTTCAGTGTTTGATGGAGACTGGAGAATTAACCCAATGGGATGGTAACTTCTGTCTCAAAGGCTCATTTGTTGCTCACTAGAAAATGTTATGCATATTTTATGCAAAGTTATAAAGTTTTCGAATGGACCAAATGTATGCACTTGCTGCACCTATTCCACCCTTTTCCAATTACATCATGCATGTCAAACTCTGGCCCATGGGCCATATTTGGCCCACAGAGCTAATACAATTTGGCCCTCAAGTGCTTTGCCCTCTTCGCATTATGTTTGGCCCACTACAGACCAACAGTGAAGCTATAAGATCACCAAGGAAGCCATATGTAGGAAGAAGGTGGAAAGCACTAGACATTAGGAAACTGAATAGGGAAGGGAAAGGGGCCACAAGACACCAGTGAACTGTATAGGGGACTAAGGAGGGCCACTACAAACCAGGAAACCGTATAGGAGAGGGAAAAGGGCACTAGACTCCAGAGAATTGTATGGTGGGGGGGGGGTGTCTAGACACCAGGGAAATTAATTGGCAAAGGAGGGGGCCACGAGACATCAGGAAAGTGTAGAGGGGAGGGAAGGGGGCACTAGACTCCAGGGAACTGTATGGGGGGGAGAGGGGGCTACTATTTTCAGTTTCAGATTCTGCCGAAAATCTGTTTTCCACAAATTACTGATTCAATGGATTTCCTATTCCTGATTTCCGAGTAGCGCTGTTTTTGTTTGTTTGTTTGTTTTTTTACATTTTTTTAGCATTCTCTGCTTGACCAATTACTTCAGAGTTGTTTCTGCATTTTCTGACTGGTCCAATGCGTCAGAGTTCTCTGACTGGTCTAAAATTACTGAGTTGCGGTAATGCGGTATTTCCGCTGAAATCTGATTTCCGAGTTCCGAGGAGTACTTTTTTGGGTCATTTTTGCATTCTCTGATTGGCCAAATACTTTTGAGCTGTTTCAGCATTCTCTGATTGGTCCAATGTGTAATGATCTGCTCTGCTGTCTGCACAGGCAGGCAGCTTTTTGACCATTTTTCAGGTCTGCATGCTGCAGGTCCCTGGAAAGGAGACCTGTTTTCAATCTGCAAGTTTCAGACTTGCTGTTCTGGTGAGGGATTTGCATTCACTCATCTGGTTATTGATACCTCTGCCTCTTTTGAAGGCTTGCAGTATATATGTCATTTCCTCCCAGAATTCCCTGCTGGTCATAAAGGTTTGGTACTGCTGGACTTACCTTGAGTTTCAGCCCCTCTGCTGATTGTTTGCTAATATTGTTTTAGAGTAGTTATCCTTGGGAGTGCACTAGCATTCCTTCTAGTGCAGTCAGATTGTTAATTATCTGTATGGCCTGGTTCTGTCTTGTTTTATCTGTTGCGATTGCACTTTCTCTAACGGCAGCTGTTAGTGAATCGCTCTGTTTGTTTGGATCGCATTCGCCCTAGCGGTAGAGGCGATGGATCTCCCTTGTCTGACTCTTGGAGTACAACCTTAGCTGCTGTTGCTACTGGTTACTCCTTCTGTTTGTCTTGTCTAGCACGAACGCTTGCTGTTGTCTGGGGTGAGGCAACCGATTAGCAAGCGTTTGCGTTATTTGTCTGTCGTCATTTTCTGTGTTCAATAGTTAGCTAGGGTTGGTATGCTTTGTCGCTGTTGCGCTTAACGTGCGGCGACCGTGCCTTGAACGCGCTTTGTCGCTATAGCGCTTAATGTGTGGTGACCGCGTTTAGCTAGCCCTGTCAGTTCCTTCGTGTTGGATTGCAGTTTGTTAATTGGTTCTGTCTTTATTCATTCTATGATCTGTCTTTACTCATTCTTGTGTTTCTATTAGCAATCGCCATTCTTGCGATTGCTTTCTCACTTTGGTCTTCGCTGTTGTATGTCAACCGTCGCCGGGTGGCGACTAGATTGGTGGACATACATACATTCTGTCTCTGTGCTCTCTCTCTCTCTCTAGTCTATCTTGGCCTGTATTGCTTCACTTCGTACAATCTCCATCTGGCATCTGTGGTTGTGCAGAGGGCTGACCACGGAGATAATTCCGCATTCGTTACACAATGCTTCTAAATTCTGAGATTGGTCTAAAATTACCATTACTACGGTAATGCGATATTTCTGCCAAAATCAAATTTCCGAGTTCTGTTTCCCGATCAGAAACGTGAAAATTTCAATTCTGTTAAATCTGAGTGAGCGCCCCTACCTGTGTGTTCACAGTCCTAACTCTAATCCTACTCCAATCCCCTTCATGTGGGTAACACCTGCATCCTTGAAAGGAGAACTGTAGTGAGAGGTATATGGAGGCTGCCATATTGATTTCCTTTTTCGCAATACCAGTTGCCCGGCAGCCCTGCTATTTGCCTGCAGTAGTTTGAATCACACCAAAAACAAGCATGCAGCTAATTTTGTCAGATCTGACAAAAATGTCAGAAACACCTGATCTGCTACATGCTTGTTCAGGGTCTAGGGCTAAAAGTATTAGAGGCAGAGGATCTGCAGGTTAGTGTAACGATCGGTGTCAGCACACAGAGAGAATTTGATTATCTGCAGTATCACCAAGAATACAGATTTATACCCGATTATTAATGATCTGCAGAATCACCAATAATACAAGTATAACTAACCTCTGGACACCTGAAAACGTGTAAGTGTTTGGTGCAACAGTAATGAATAGAATCACCTGAGGAGCAGATGACTCTAACCATAAGAGTCAGACTACTGCAGTCAAAGGACTCCTAGAGGATGAGTCCCTGACTGGTTTGCAGAGAGGTCCCTCTGAGAGACAGGGGGTCCCTGCAGATGGACTGAACACCCAGGGGGCGGGTGACAGCCAGAAGGGTCGGACAGATCGGTTCGGCAACACACGAGCAGATAAGGTACAGAGACAGAAGGCTGATTCGGTAACCAGGGACAGGCAAAGTTGGCAACAGGTAATCAGATATGCGTAGGTACCGAATCAGAAAGCAGAAGGAGAGTCAGGGAAGCAATAGGTCATAACTAGATATTAAACAAGGCCTAGTCTTGGTGTGAGGTCCGTGGTCTCAACACCCTGGAACTAGTCTGTAGTATAACACAGTATCCCTAGTCTTGGGTGTGAGGTCCATGATCTCAACACCCTGGAACTAGTCTGAAGTACAACACAATAATAACACAGTATCCCTAGTCTTGGGTGTGAGGTCCGTGGTCTCAACACCCTGGAACTAGTCTGAAGTATAACACAATAATAACACAGTAATCTAGCTAAGTGTGGATTCCCAGGTCCTCCTGGTTCCACCACACTGAACGATCTGACTAAGGTCTGAGTGCTAACACATAAGCATTCGCAACGCCAGACAACTAGCAACTGACAGGCAAGGAGTATATATAGCAAAGCGCTCCTCAGCGCCGCCCAGTTCCCTTCAGCCAATCCCCTGCCACGCCGGGATCAGCTGATCGTCTCGATCAGCTGACCCCTCTCCTATTGGCATAAAGAGCCTGTCTTGCAGCGCGCGCGCGTGTAGCTCTCCATCTGTGTGCACTACTAGGTTCAGGCAAACCAGACGCATGCTGCTGCGGAGAAACCGCCGGTCTGAACGCGGAAACATCCGCCTCACTGTCAGACCGCGCGGCGGTGTCTCCGCAATCCATTACAGTTAGCCAGGCAACTGGTATTGCTTAAAGAGACTCTGTAACAACATTTTCAGCCTTATTTCTTCTATTATATAAGTTCCTATACCTGTTCTAATGTGGTCTGGATTACTGCAGCCTTTTCTAGTTGCACTGTCTCTGTAATATATCTAATCTTCTTTTCTTTGTCAAGCTTTATCAACCCAGGAAGGAATGCACTGCCTCTACTGTGATCGGGAGAAGTTATGCACGCCCCCTCCACGGATCCATCTGAAAATGGCGCCTGCGAATAATGGCGCACGGTGTTGCCGCTAATCCATTTGCCGCTTATCGCTATTTAACGTTAAAGCCTTATTGTTATTTAACGTTAAAGCCTTATTGTTATTTAGCGTTAAAGCCTTATTGTTATTTAGCGTTAACACACAGAACCCTCTCTGTACCTATCCCTAACCCCTAAACCCCCCCTGGTGGTGCCTAACCCTAACCACCCCCCTGGTGATGCCTAACCCTAAGACCCCCCTGGTGGTGCCTAACCCTAAGACCCCCCTGGTGGTGCCTAACCCTAAGACCCCCCCGGTTGGTGCCTAACCCTAAGACCCCCCCTGGTGGTGCCTAACCCTAAGACCCCCCCTGGTGGTGCCTAACCCTAACCACCCCCCTGGTGGTGCCTAACCCTAAGACCCCCCTGGTGGTGCCTAACCCTAAGACCCCCCTGGTGGTGCCTAACCCTAAGACCCCCCCGGTTGGTGCCTAACCCTAAGACCCCCCCTGGTGGAGCCTAACCCTAAGACCCCCCCTGGTGGTGCCTAATCCTAAAACCTCCCTGGTGGTGCGTAATCCTAACCACCTCCTTGGTGGTGCCTAACCCTAACCACCCCCCTGGTGGTGCCTAACCCTAAGACCCCCCCGGTTGGTGCCTAACCCTAAGACCCCCCCCTGGTGGTGCCTAACCCTAAGACCCCCCCTGGTGGTGCCTAATCCTAAAACCCCCCTGGTGGTGCGTAATCCTAACCACCTCCTTGGTGGTGCCTAACCCTAACCACCCCCCTGGTGGTGCCTAACCCTAAGACCCCCCCGGTTGGTGCCTAACCCTAAGACCCCCCCTGGTGGTGCCTAACCCTAAGACCCCCCTGGTGGTGCCTAATCCTAAAACCCCCCTGGTGGTGCATAATCCTAACCACCTCCTTGGTGGTGCCTAACCCTAACCACCCCCCTGGTGGTGCCTAACCCTAAGACCCCCCTGGTAGTGCCTAACCCTAAGACCCCCTCCAGTGGTGCCTAACCCTAACCTTGACAGTGTTACATTAAATCCATTCACCGTTTTGCAGTTAAATAACGTCTGCAGTTTGGCTTATGTAGGGCGCTATTGATAAATAACGTTACTGTGGGCAATAACGTCTGCTGTTTGGCAAATGAACGGCACTATTGATAAATAACGTTAGTGTGTGCCACTATTGATAAATAACGTTAGTGTGTGCCACTATTGATAAATTACGTTAGTGTGTGCCGTTTTTCTTCTTTTTTCCCTGTGCGCCATTATTATGCAGTACTAACGATAAATAGCGATAAGCGTATCTTTTTAATGTGGCGCCATTTTTATGCATAGGCGCTGGGCGCCATTATTCACTGATCCGCCCCTCCACGCCCCCTTTTGCTCTCCCGTGTGCTGTGTGTATGAGTCACAGCAAAGGTCTCTGCTCACAGCCAGCCTGCCTGCAGGCTCACGGAGCTGTGACCTTGTGATCAGCTATGAGCGCAAAGCGATCAGTGCAGAGCCCAGACAAGCAGCTAAGGCAATGGGAGTAACATTCCAGCAGTCAAGTCACGTTTGAGAGGAGCCTATGCAAACGGCACCTGCTCTAATGATGTATTTCCTGTTTGGCGGCCATCTTCATTGTTTACAAAAACAATGAATAAAACAGTGATTTTATCACCAAGAAAGCACCGGGAGCGGCGGAAATGTCACAGAGGGGGCTAGAAGAAGACAACAAACAGGTTGGTACATTTATTTATGTAAGAGTTTAACAGTACAGATTCTCTTTAAAAGGAAATCAATATGGCAGCCTCCTTATACCTCTCACTACAGTTCTCCTTTAATGCAGTTAATAGCAGGGTTACATGTAACCAGCTGGGGGCGATCTAGAGTGGTGTGTCTGATATTGTTCACAAAGGCCTGCAGCATCCAGCATGGTGCATACAATACGTATGCTGGGATGCTGCAGTGGTTGCAGTTGATATCTATTTGATGCTTTGGTATGACTGGTTCCCAATTGTTGTTGGCTGCCTCCTTATTCCTAGAATGTTTATTTGCAACACAGGTCCTGTTTTTAAAGTAAACCTGATATGGGGGAAATAAAACATTTATCCATACCTGGGGCTTCCTCCAGCCCTAGCCGGCCTGATTGCTCCCTCACTCTCGTCCTCCGCTTCCTGCAGTCTCCACAAATTGCCCCATAAAGTCCTCCGGTCATGGGCATTATGCGCATGATGGCCCTGTTGCGCTGCTGTGGGCAGAAGCATTCTGCACCTGCGCATTAGTAGTACTGCACAGGCGCAGAATGTTCCCTGGGGCACGGGAGTGTGATAGGAGGCTGCAGGCAATGGAGTTTGGCGGCAAAGGTGTGATGAGGCTGAAGGAGGCTGAAGGAAGCCCCAGATATTTATGACATTTTTTATTTTGCCTCAACTCAGGTACACTTTAAGGGTACCGGGGTAAGGTTAAAGTGAGGACTAGGGATGCAGAATTGTATTACACAGAATTGAAATTTCAGCATTTCCAATCAGAAAATGGAAATTTAATTTCCGCAGAAATACTGCTTTACCCCAACACAGTGATTTTAGCCCAATCACCAAACTCAGAAGCATTGGATTAATTAGAGAATTTTTGCAGGAAAATTGCATTACCGCGGTAAACTTAAACGAATCACAAGACTTGGATACTACAGAGTATTTCCGAGTCTTGTGATTGGCCTAAAATTCCCATGGTATTCGGATTACTGCGGTAAAATTCATCATTTTCTGATTGGTCCAATACTTCCAAGACAACTTATTTGGCTAATCAGAGAAATAAAAAAATTTTGATTGTGTAATATCACCGCTTTCTGCATACAGTGCATTGTATCTTGAGCTGTACATCACAGTGATTTGCGCAAACTCCCAGTCACTCTGTGTGCAGCAGCGCAGTACAGCACAGTACAATACAGTGGCTGCAACAAAACAATGTTTTTAAACAAAAAATGTGTATGTAAATCTGCTGCACATACATGTGCAGAACCTTGTCACCGGACCCCTCTCTTGTGTCACTCACTAGCGTTGCTGAGATATCTCTGATCGAGTACGAGTGATCACCAGCATGATTCCGCCCACTTCCAAATTGACTCGTAATCACAATCACGAATAGAAACCGATATCCGACTCGAGTGCAGTTTCGAGTCAAATAACGGCATGTAATCACTATTCACGAGTTGTTATTCGGGATTGAAAACCTGCCGACTTTAACGGTTACTAGCAAAGCACCCTTACATGTAGAGATGGCCCGAACCTGAGATTTTGGGTTCGCGAACTTCCGCAAAAGTTTGCGCGAACTGGGCAAACCGCCATAGACTTCAATGGGCAGGTGAATTTTAAAACATACTGGGACTATTTCTGCCCATAAAAGTGGTGGAAAAGTTGTTTCCAGGGGTCTAACACCTGGAGGGGGGCATGTCGGAGTGGGATACATGCCAAAAGTCCCTCGGAAAATTACGTATTTGATGCAGAGTAGGGTTATAATCCCTAAAGGGCAGAAATCACATTACATTCCTAAATTGGAGGCATAAAGTGCTTTAAAACATCTTGCGTGTGTATTTATTAATCAGGTAGTGTAAGTAGTGTACTGCTTCACACTGACAGGCCAAACTCACTGTTTAATGCACCGCCGCAAACTGCAGCATAGGGTTGTCATTGGTTGACACTCCCAGCACATTAACTGTCAGTCCTCTGGGCGGCAATGTTTGTGTAGTGATGGCCGTGCTCGTGCGCACGTTGACGAGAGAAGCACTGTTCACTTTTCTGAGGCAATATTATATGAACCCGGGTTCTGCAATTAATTGGTGCTCTGACTGAACACCGTTAACTGCTGCTTGATATTTTTATCTCTTCATATACAACCTTTGACTATTTTCTTTACCTATGTCCAGTTAGGACTGTATCTATTGAGACTATGTGGATCTTGTGGAGAGACCAATTTTAATTGTTTTTATATTTTGTTTATGGTGACGTTTATATATATCAAATAAATTGTGATACTATTTGTATATACCCTAGTGTGGTGCTATTTTTAAGGGCTTTAATAGTGTTCTCTATATGAAATAGATTGTCTTTCTAGGCCCTAGCACATACTTATTGCTGTGTGCAGAGATTATCTTTTTCCTGCTAGTTTACAAGGGGTGTTCCCCCTGTCTCTCATGCACCAGCAATTATTGTGTAATTAAATATTTGAATTCTATATTACTATTTAATTGTACCAGCCATTATGGAGGGTTTTATAGAATCAATGGAGGCCAGCTGGGATAGCAAGTTAAACAAACCTTTTTTACTAAGGGAGGTCGGGATCAGCAAATGCCTGATGAAACCAGAAACTTGTTAAAGGAATATAAAGAACTAGCCGACCCGCATCGTAGCATATGCCGCATAATTATTAATACGTGAAGACTTCCTGAAAGACACAGTTGTGCAGATGGGGTGGGTTTGAGGTTATCACTGTTAGGGAATGAAAAGATGGAACTCTGGACAGAGCAACATACAGTTGCCCGTGACTGAATACTGGTTTTGGTAGGTACAGGCATATCTTGTTGAAAGTTTGCCCCTGTGCCTTATTAATTGTCATAGCAAAAGATAATCTAACGGGAAATTGTCTGCGTGTAAAAGTAAAAGGCAAATTTGAAACTGATGTGGTGAGGGAAATGCGGGGAATAAGGACAGTGGGAGAAACGAGGCAGCTGCGGCGAACAGCACCGCCGCCGCAGCTGCCTCCATGCGGCAATCTGTACCCTCGAAGACGGAACGTTCTTCCGGGCAGGGGGTCGCCTTAGCGCGCAGGCGCGCGCACAGACGGGACCTTTATGCGGGGAGGAAGCCCGTCAGCTGAACTGTCGGTCGGCTGACGTCAGAGGAGCCCCACGGCGCCCAGGATTGGCTGATTCGGAGGGGCGTGCCAGTGGGGTCTCCTCTGCTTTATAAGCCTCCGGGCTTCATTGTAGGATTGTCTGTTGTCGTGAATACTTGCGTGTTAGCGCTCGGACCTTAGGCTAGTTCCCTGGTGTTGATGCTAAGGATTTCACAACTAGAGTAGGATATTGCTATCTTGTTATTGTTATTTGTTTAGACTAGTTCCCGG